>NW_022097208.1:0-26722 GCF_006542625.1 Nomascus leucogenys
GTCACACACAGTACACACTGCACACACACACAGCACACACATCACACACAGTACACACTGCACACACCACAGCACACACATCACACACAGTACACACTGCACACACACACAGCACATACTTGTCACACACAGTACACTGCACACACACACAGCAGAACACATCACACACAGTACACACTGCAACACACACAGCACACATGACACACAGTACAACACTGCACACACACACAGCACACATCACACAGTACGCATAGTCACACAGCACATGACACATACATATCACACACAGTATACACTGCACATGCATACACACAGCATACACATGCACACACATAGCACTCTGCACATATGCACAGCAACAAACACTGCACACACTGCGTATACACAGCACAGATGCACACATGTGGCACATACATATCACACACAGTACACACTGCACATGCATACACAGCACACACATATGATACTGCACATATGCACAGCACACACTGCATATACACAGCACACACATGCACACGTGGCACACACAGCACACACACACACCACTGTATTCATTACAGAAAGGGCTTGTGGTTTAGAAACAGCTTTGCCCCGCATTCGAGTGCATGTGGAGTCCCTGCTTCTTTCCTGGGTTTCTGTTCTTGCATATATGCATAGATCATAATTATTTTAATCGAATCCATGGATGGCTTTGAGGCTGGCGATCGTGTTTCTCATTCCAGACAACACGGCAGGAGCCCCGCGCACACTTCTCTGGGCATGGTGCTCATTTATGTGCCCTGACTGAGAGCCTGCGGCGAGCCTGGCCCGTGCCAGGCCCCGTGCATCATGCAGAATTTTCTTTCTTCAGAACGAGTCCTCAGGAGTCCCAGGAAGTGTGGAATTGTTAGGTCCCTTGGCGCCTGGGTGGCCTCCCACGGGGCTGTGGGGAGAACAGCCCGGAGCCCTGCCGGTCCGTCCAGCCTACAGAGGAGGAGGGATGCCTCACTGTGTTTTTCTGGAGTTTGCTTCTAGCAAGGGCAAGGCACCAACTTTCTCCACTGAAACTAACAGGTTTTCCCACTTGCCTTTGCCCCACAGGTGCTAGAAAGAGGGGCTCCAGTCCGATTGAGACTGGCCAGCCAGCCTCAGCTGTGGGCACAGTGCCTGGTCACGGTGGTCACTCAGCCCTCTCTGTGGCCTGACCGAGCAGGAGGAAGGGGCTGGGACAGCTGGCTTTGGTGGCCTAAGTGTCCTCCTTCTTGTCCCAGGTGGTGAAGGCATGCAATGAGGGCGTCAGGAAAATGAGCCGCACGGAACAGATGATCAGCATTCAGAAGAAGATGGAGTTCAAGATCAAGGTGAACCGGAGGGATTGGTGGAGCCTGTGCCCATGCACGGGCCCCTGGCCCTGCCCCAGAGGCACAGATCACAGCGCCTGGCTGGCCTTGCTTAGGTCCTTGGTCACTGGCCACACTTAGGGTCCCCTCTGCCCCCTGACCTCCCCAGCTGAAGCCACCCCACCTGCCACCAGGCGTCAAATACCACCACGGTGGCCCGGACCTATCTCCTGAGAGATGGGAGTGCGGGGCTAGTGTGCAGCCCAGAGCCACGCAGGGTGTGGACCCTGCTCTCACCTGCCCGCTGCGTGCCTTGAGCAGTCAGTTTACATGGAGGATGTGGTGGGGGCTACTCCAGGGATTCTCAAACCAGGAGGATATGGACGTTACCAGCTTCCCCCAAACTTTACAGAAAACCTCAGGCATTCATGAGACCCTAAGTCCCCTGGGGCCTGACTTTCTGAGAACTTGGCCACATCAGCACACTGTGCCCACAGAGGGTCCCTGAGGTCAGGCTTGGTTTGGGAGCTGAGCCCCGCTAGAGGAGGCAGAGGCGGTCTTCTGGGCATCCCATGTAGCTCCAACGGGGCTGACGCTGGTGCCAGGTGCCTGCCCCTGAGTTGCATCGTTGGCTGGGCGGGCCGTTCAGCTGCAGGCCTGGCCTCCTTGCCCCGTGGGTCCCATTCTTTCCTCTCTACTGTGAGCTCAGCCCCTTCTCTGATTCTGTATCCCACAGGCAGAGCTTGGTGAGGGCAATGATGACAGACACTAGCTGCCACACTCACAGGCACACACACGGTATCCACACAGCAGTGCACACATGTAAACATTAGTGTACATGCACACAAGCACATGCACATAACTTTAAGCTCACATGTGGGTACAGAGAACACAGTCCACATACACAGACAGAAGTCCACATGCACAGCACACACACACACAAGCACACTCATGCCCACAGGGGTGCATGTTCACACACACACACACACACACACACACCACACACACACACAGCGCTGCTATTTCTCTGCATCTGTCCAGAACTCGGCCTTTCCCCTACTTGTGCCTCATGTGTCGGGGCCCTGGGCAGGTGTCAAGGAATGTGACAGACGCAGCGCTGGGGGCATGTCCTGGGGAGGGACATTGTGGGCACAGCCCGCCTGACACCCTTTCCCGCTGCAGTCGGTGCCCATCATCTCCCACTCCCGCTGGCTGCTGAAGCAGGGTGAGCTGCAGCAGATGTCAGGCCCCAAGACCTCCAGGACCCTGAGGACCAAGAAGCTCTTCCACGAAATTTACCTCTTCCTGTTCAATGACCTGCTGGTGATCTGCCGGCAGATTCCGGGGTGAGTCGGGGCCCAGGGCACCAGGCGCTCTGGTGGGCAGAGGAGCGTGTTGGGCATTGGGTTTGATTGTGGCCTGGAGGTTGGGGTGTCGGGACAGAGCTCGGGCTTTTCGGTCAGGTTTAAAGGTCCGTTCTGCTGTGGCCCAGCTTTGGGCCTTTAGTCAAGGTTATTTCACGTTCCTAGGCCTCAGTTTCTCCTCCTGTAAAGTGGGGGTTTTACTCCTAGGGCTGTGAAGGGCCCAGCCCAGCATCTGATCCATAGCGAGTGCTCAGCAGGGCAGCCGTAGTAGGGTCGCCAGGGTTGGCAGGACCGTGGTGCTGTCCACTGTCCGCACCTGGGATGGGTCGCCCTTTTGGGGTGCAAGAGACAGGCGTTCAGGTGGGAGCTTCGGAAGGAGGTGAAGATCAGCCAGCGCTGTGGAGCCAGGCTTGTTGGCCTGCCAAGGGGGGCTCTCCTGGGACCCCCACAGGCCTCCTCGGGGCTGACACCGCCTGCCCTTCTCCCTCATCTCCAGAGACAAGTACCAGGTATTTGACTCAGCTCCGCGGGGACTGCTGCGTGTGGAGGAGCTGGAGGACCAGGGCCAGACGCTGGCCAACGTGTTCATCCTGCGGCTGCTGGAGAACGCAGACGACCGGGAGGCCACCTACATGCTAAAGGCGTCCTCTCAGTGAGTGCCTCGCCGCCACACGCCCAGTGCCACCCGTGGCACCTTTCTGTGTGGCCTCGATGCCTATGGGCCTGTCCCCAAGTGGAACAAGGCACCACACACGCTCTGCGTGGGGCCGACCTGCCCATCCTTCCCGTCCAGACCCTGCGCCAATACTTTCTGTGGGGCTGCTGGGGGTGGCTGCAGGTTCCTGGATGCTTGTACCTGTGTGTGCACGTGTGTGTGTGTGTGTGTGTGTGTTGGGGCTTCAGACTCTGGGAGAGTCCCTCTTTCTGGATGAGCCCTTTTAAAACCCTGGAGTCAGGCTGAGTAGGGAACCACCATCTTCCTGCTCCCTGCTGCCACTTGCTGTGTGGCCTTGAGCTCATCTCTTCACCTCTCTGAGCAGCTGGGACCCCTGCCCTGCAGCCCTAGGCTCCCCAAGAGGGACAAGCAAGGTAAATGTGGGGAGAGATGCTTTGCAGGCCCTGAGCCTGGAACTGTGGAGGTTACAGTGAGCTGAGATCCCACTGCCCTCATGGAGCGGAACTCCCTCGTGGCCTGCTGAGCTGAAGCTCCGCCCTCCTCCCGCCACGGCCCCGAAGCTGCCCCTTACCCACAACTCACCAGATATCCTCCCCTGCCCAGACCTGGGGCTGCAGCTGACATCGACCAGGGCAGGACCTGTCGGGATGAGAAACTGTGGCTTTGGTGGCGTGGCTGTGGCCACGGAATGTGCTCTTACGTGTTATTTGGTGGGACTTGTTACCTTGTGGGCTCACCCTCACTGCCTGACTTCTGAAAGCATCCACGGGAACATCATAGTGGGGCTCCCCCATGCCCCTCTGTGGGTTCCTGTGTGTGTCAGACTCTGGACCAGCCCGTTTCTGTGGCTCCCCCGAGCTGTCCCTGGGGGTGGGCTCGAGCAGTGCTCAGGATGGCGGACGCAGATCCGAGGGGCAGCTAGCGGGGAAGCCTCGTGCCACATCTTGGGGGGGCTGCCGCTGATCTGCAGTTGGGGCACTGTCCTCTTCCCTGTTCCAGGAGTGAGATGAAGCGCTGGATGACCTCGCTGGCCCCCAACAGGAGGACCAAGTTTGTCTCGTTCACATCCCGGCTGCTGGGTAAGTCACCGGTGGGTAAGGGGGCACCATTTGTGCTTGGGCTGGCCCTGCCTGATGCCGCAGATGCACGGTGTGCCCTGCCTGGAGGGAAGCCCTCCCGGAGCTGGTGGTGTCAGAGGCCAGCACGGGCCTCCAGGGGCTCCTTCCTACTGGAAACTTCGTACCGGCCAATAACCTGGCATGGCCACACTGTGTGAATGCTGGATGGGCCTTAAGTGACAGGTACCACAAAGTCACCAGGAGGAATTTGGACCAAACTCCACTGCTGTTTTAGGTTTGCCAGTTGTCTGAAGAGCTTATTAACTAGAAAAAAGCCAGGTGCAGTGGCTCACGCCTGTAATCCCAGAATTTTGGGAGGCTGAGGCGGGTGGATCACCTGAGGTCAGCTCAAGACAAGCCTGGCCAACACAGCGAAACCCCATCTCTACTAAAAATACAAAAAGTAGCCAGGTGTGGTGGTGTGCGCCCGTAGTCCTAACTACTTGGAAGCTGAGGCACGAGAATCCCCTGAACCTGGGATGTGGAGGGTGCAGTGAGCTGACATTGCACCGCTGCACTCCAGCCTGGTGACAGAGGGAGACTCTGTCTCAAAAAGAAAAAGCACAACTCCAGCTGCCTTATGGAGAAGCTGCTAACCCTGATCACGTGAACCCTGTCCTGACCACCCCAAACCACCCCCAGGGCCATATCCCAGGTACAAAAAGTTCCTTCTGAAGTTTAAACTAAGGCCCCCTCACAGCCTTTATGCATGTATTTCTTCCCAGAACTCCTGACTATGTTAATAACGTTTTCTTTGGAAACAAATCCTCCTCTTCCTGAGACGAGCCCTTCTCCAGTTGCTGTGGGAGTTTTCCTATTCTAGGCAGGGCTCAGCTGCAGGCTTGGTGGGAGCGGGCAGGTGGGTGGTGCGGTGGTGGGGACGTGCCCGTGCCTCTTGTCCCTCAGACTGCCCCCAGGTCCAGTGCGTGCACCCATACGTGGCTCAGCAGCCAGACGAGCTGACGCTGGAGCTCGCCGACATCCTCAACATCCTGGACAAGACTGACGACGGTGAGGCCCCGGGACCTCCCCTCGGGACCCCCAGGGGACCCCGCACGGAGCCTTGCCCCGCAAGGGATGAGGGGGAGGTGGAGAAACAGATGCCACCACTGGCTGATAGGCTGGTGCCCTGCCATGTCTCTTGCTCCCCGAGACGTTCTGCTTGGACACCGCCCATGCTGGCTTCACTGGCCTTTCCTCAGCGTAAAGGAGGAATTGTTTCCAGTGCCTCCCTGTCCTCCCCTAGAGCCAGGAGGCCCCACCTTTCCTCCTTCACAGTAGGCCCAGCCCAAGCAGGTGGCTTCGTGTCCCCCTCCCCTGGCCCTGGCCTCAGCACCCCCATCACAGTGGGAGGGAGGACAACCAGGAACATCCTAACCCTGACCTGACCCAGACCTGTACTTGCAGCTTCAGGTAAAGCCTGTGACCACCAGGCTCGGTGCCCTATGTGGGCCAAGAAGCCGCCCCCAGCTCCTGGCCACCCCTGCTGCTGTCATCAGTACCAAGCGAAGTTCCTCCCAGCCCCTGTAGAATTGAACACTGACCCCCTCTCCCTTTTCAAATCACATCCCTGTCTCTACAGTAATTGCTCCTGATCCAAATCCCCAAAGTATACAACCACATCTTCCACGCTTCCTCCTCTCCTGCGGGGTCCTGGTAGAAGGCCTCAGGCTGTGACCTCCAGGGGAGGCCTTCTCCAGGGGTCCCTCTTGTGGGCTGTTCCCAAAGGCCCAGGGGCTCTCCTGCCCTCTTCCCACGGAATATAACCAGCCTGCTCCCCTCCCAAATGAGACCTGCAGAGGGCACGCCCCAGGCCTCTTAGCTCCCAGGTTGGGACACACTACAGATCAGCCACAGGCTCTGAGCAAAGGCCTGGTGATCTCTAGGGGATGGGAGAGGTGGAGAAACAGGGCAGGGAGAAGCCAGATGATGCTGAGACTACTCGTGTTGCCAGTTCACGATGGGCCCTCTCCACTGACCACACCGGCCCTCAGGAGGCCAAGCCTGGGAGGATCGGCCCAACAAGAGGCTAATGACACAGTCCAGCCCGGCTAACCACGTGCTCACCTGCCACCCCCACCAGCCCCTTGAATGCCTCCAGCTTTTTGGAGTGGCCCTTGGGGTCTCCTGGGCTCGTGTAGGGCAGCATAGAATTGCTGAGGGTCCCAGAGTGGGTTCCAAAGTCAACGTGGAACTGGGTGGCACAGAGCAGGCCTTGTTCTGTGCAGGTGCCCACGCACCTCCCAGTTTATGGGGGTGACTCCAGTCTGAGCATCTCGGCAGAGGTGTGCAGAGCCGCTGCCTTTTGGGAAAGGCCAGCTGGACCCCTAGTGTCCCACCACAGATGGCGGCCCTGGCCAGGAGGGAGCCTCTGCAGCCTGTGCCCTGCAGGAGCACCTGACCTTCTCTCCCTCCCCTCCCTGCACAGGGTGGATCTTTGGCGAGCGTCTGCACGACCAGGAGAGAGGCTGGTTCCCCAGCTCCATGACTGAGGAGATCTTGAATCCCAAGATCCGGTCCCAGAACCTCAAGGAATGTTTCCGTGTCCACAAGATGGATGACCCTCAGCGCAGCCAGAACAAGGACCGCAGGAAGCTGGGCAGCCGGAATCGGCAATGACCCCAACCGGGGGCCAGGGGAGCAGGGCCTGCACGAGACCCTGACAGAAGGTGGGGGGCTCTGGGAAGCACAGGCCAGCGCCTCCCCAGGTGGCAGGATCTGGCTTGGGGTGCCCGGCCCTCATCCCTGCCCACGCAGTGAGTGCTCACGTGTCTTGGCCCCTTGCTCGCAAACTGGATAAAGGGTGCCCAAGCCTCTCCTGATGCATTTGTAAACAAGAAGGTTTCAGCAGTATTACGCCACCTCCCTCATGCCTCCAAGGGGGTGGAAGGGGATGGGCACACTCCAGGGCCCCCCACGCCCCTGGCCCCCAGGGACTGGAAGAGGCTCCCAACCCAGAGTGTCCCTGTGGGAGGCAGGCAGAAGGTGACAATCGACACGATTTCCTGCACGCGTCCTCCTCTACCTTGGAAGCAGTTAGAATCCACCAGGCACAGATGAGGCCGCCCTTGCCTGACAGAACTTGATGAGCAGCCCTTGGTCTCTGGTTCCCAGGACTGAGAGCCCAGCTGCGTCTGTCCACCCTTCCCCAGGCCTCTGCCAGCCTCTGGCTGCACGGTCAGGCCCTGCTCCACGGCAGGCCTGCCAGAGCTTGGCTGGGGACCCCTCCCGCCTCTGGATCCCTGATGGGCTGGATGTAACTTGTGTCTTCTAGCCCCTTAAGGAGCCCAGGTGTTTTAAGGAATGAATTGGTCACTGCATCTTGTATCGATTATGGTTCTGAGAAAAGCAAATATCACTTTTGGCTGCATTAAAAGAAGCATCATATATAAAATAAAGAAGATGAAGGTCTACTCTTTATTGCCCTCGTACACAAAGGAAGGGGGCGTTTGGTTCCAGGCAGTGAGAGAGGAGCACCCCTTCAAGGCTGGTGGAGGAGGCATGTCCCAAAAGAAGGGTTCAAGGAGGTTTCCAGAGAGGAAGGAACAGCCAGGGCCTCGCCGCAGCACGGGAACGGATTTGGGCCTCCACTTGTAGACTCCAGAAACAGAAGGGGCTGTTAGACGGAGCTGGGGACGCCCCTCTGCTGCAGTGGAAGTGAGGACACAGCTTTGGAAGACCGCAGAGTCCCCTAAGTGTCTATGGCGGGGGGCCCTACAGGGGATCTCGCCACAGGAGTGGGGCTGGGACTTCCTGCACTGCCCAGACACAGGCCCTGGGCCCTTCACACCTTCAGTTACCCTGAGCTGCACCCCCTCCCCTCGCCCCAGCTCCACCTCAGTGTGCTGAGGGGTCCTGTGTGCCCAGGACCACGCTCTCTGCCAGGACACCGTTTCCCTGCTCGCCAGAACAGGCCTCTGGTTTAGATCGGGTGGGACTTTGTAGCGTCTTCCCACAGGCCACAGCAGGGTGCTTGGACCTCAGACCCTCTGAGAATCACAGGGATGCACAGGCATGTGACACTGGTTCCACCGGAGAGGGAGGCCCCCTGGTCCCAGTGGGGCTGTGATGCACCCGTTGGTGGGGGCGTGCTTGCAGAGCGGGGAAAGAGGGGGCCCCTCCCCTGGAGGGGAGGGTTGGGAAGGAGTTGGGTGGCCACTGGTCCCCGTGCCTTTTGAGGCTGGGAAACAGCATATTGAGTTGGATCGTCCACTCTGATGAAGGCTTTGGTTACTCGAGGTTATGTGAGATGAAAAGTTAACCAATTAGGAAAATAGGTCAGTTTCATAGCACTCCTTTATAAGCAGAATCATTTAACTCACAGTGTATTTGGGGGAGACTGGTCGAGTGGGAAGCTGATAGCAGACTTGGATGAGGCCTTGACCCCCATCCCCCAGTGTGTGAGAGGTGCGCGGGCACCACCTGGGCTCGAGTGTCCAGGAAGAGAAAGTCACGGCAGGAAACAGTGCCATGGGGAGCTCAGGGACACCAAAGGGGCCAAAACAGCTGCTAGAGAAAATGACTTTTTAAAAAAGAGAAGCAGCTTGCCCTCCAGCCAGCATTCCCACTCAGGAACCTTCAGACGCATTAAGCTGTCCCCAAGGGGTCTGCTGGCCTCCAAACTGTCCAGCCCTTCCCTCCAAAGGCCCTGTGGACTGGGGTAGGGACCAAGTTCTCACTTCCTGCTGTGCCAAGCAGGTTAAATGATCAAAGGATCAAAGTTTACATCTCTAAATGCTTCCGAGGTGGGGACCCTGGACCAGGCTCCTCACCCTCACTCCTCCCTGACGCTCTGAGGGTGAAGTGGGGTGAGTAGAGCTGGGAAAGCCGTTTTCTCTCCCTGAACAAACGAACCGTGGGCATGGGGCTGCCGGCTCCCAGCCAGGCCTGGGGGTGAGAGTAGGAAGCAGGGGCGGGCAGTGTCCGGGGTCGACTCTCTGACTCATCCTGCTCCTGAGGTTCCTTGGGCAAAGGGGTTCCCGGGGGCCCTGGGGCTGCTGGTCTGAGCCCGCGGATGGGGCCCTGGCTGCGGGACTCAGAGTCAAGACGTCCCCCGAAACAACGCGGCCTCTGGCTGGGAGCACCGACGGCCCCCGCCCTCCCCCAGCCCGGCCTCAAGGAGCGGCGGGCCCCGGGGTCTCCGTCGGCCTCTCCTGCCCTCGCGCTTCCCTCCTCACGGAACGCGCTCCGAACCCCAGCGGAGCGGGATGGGGGGCAGGCCCCGGGGAGCGCGGCGACCGCCTCGGCCCGGGCCCAGGCAAAGGAGGAAGAAGGAGCCGCCCGTGGCCTGGCCCCGGCCGTGACGGTGCCCCAGGCCGGGCTAAGACCGCTGGCCACACACCCGCTCCGATGCCCTGGCGGCCCCGGCGCACGCGCACCGAGCACGCACATAAGGCGCGCTCCTGCGGCACTCCAGCCATGGTGCACGCGGACGCCGAACCGCGCGGCCGTGCGCGCGCCCACGTGCACGCCACACGCAGGCGGGCTCGGACATGCTGTGCGCTCACGCACGCCCCGGCGCCCCTGCGGGGAATTTGGGCGCGCCTTCGGACCAGCGCGCGTGCACGGCACCCACCCTCGGCCCCGCGCGCACCCCCGCCCTGAGCGCTCGCCTGCGCGCGCTCACACTCTGGCACACCTGCACGCGCGGACACGCACGCGCGGACATACAGGCGCGTGAGGAGTGCAGCCGAGTCGCGCCGCGGCCGGGCGCGGCCCCTTTATTCGCTTCAGGAGGCGGAAAACTTTCTCAGCGCGACGACCACGAGCGCCAGCACTACGCAAGTGGCCAGCAGGGCGGCGATCACGATGGCCGCGATGGCGCCGGGCCCCAGCGACCCTGCGGAGGACGGAGGACCACGTCACCTGCTAGCCCCCGCCTGGCCGGCCCTCCTCCCCGTGCCGCCCGCCCCTCCTAATTTCTCCCTCTCTCCTCCCTCCCCCGCCCCGCCCGTACCGCCGTCCTGGTCCAGCCGCTCCTGCGCGGTGCTGTCCTCGGGTCCTGGCGCAACGGTGGGGGCTGGGGGACCGGTGTCCACGGGCTCCCGGCCGGGGCTGGTGCTCTCCACAGGGCCTTCTCCCGACGGCAGCTCGGCCGGCTCGTTCCACAGCGTGGGCACGGGCTCCTGTGGAACATCATCTGCAAAGCCAAGGAGAGGTGCTGGGGCCCCAGGTGACAGGGCAGACAGGGACGTCACCCCCCACCTCTAGGTTAAGCAAGTTGCGGGTGGCGCTGTGTGAGGGGTCTGGGCTCAGCGCTGCACTAGCCCTCACATTTCCCAGGCTAAGAATCTGAAGCCAGTGCATTGCTGCCTCCCGTAGGGCAGGGCCGGTGGGTGGGCAGGAGTGTCTGTTCAGTGTAAGGGAGGTGCCCCCTGCAAAGCCCTTCTCTGCTCATAGGGTTGGGAGTTGGCAGGATTTGGGGTACCCAGGGACCAGAGAGCAGGAAGGAGACATTCTCAGTCCAGCAGAAAACACAGGCTGTAACGCCTGCATGATAACCCCCGCCCTGTATCCTTACCAGCCAGCCCACCCCAGTTGTCCTCCCCTGACCACCACTCCAACCCTGGGCCATCCATCCCCGTCAACCAGACAGGAGGCCCCAGAAATGCTGGAAAGCTCAACATGGGGATGGTAGGTCGGCTCTTGGCCTCTCCAGCCCAGCCGGACCATCTGACATCACAGTGTTAGCAGGGCAGGCCTGCCCATGTCCTAATCTCTCTCTCTCTCTCTCTCTCTCTCTCTCTCTCTCTCTCTCTTTGAAACAGAGTCTTGTTCTGTCGCCCAGGCTGGAGTGAAGTGTTACAATCTTGGCTCACTGCAAACTCCGCCTCCCGGGTTCAAGCAATCGATTCTTCTGCCTCAGCCTGCAGAGTAGCTGGGACTACAGGCACCTGTCACTACACCCAGCTAATTTTTGTATTTTTAGTTGAGACAGGGTTTGCCATGTTGGCCAGGCTGATTTCGAACTCCTGACCTCAGGTGATCCGCCCGTGTTGGCCTCCCAAAGTGCTGCGATTACAGGTGTGAGCCACTGCGGCCGGCCCCATGCCCTAATCTCAACTGGGATAGAGACTGTGATCTAGGGACACTCGACCCTCAAGCCAGTCCCCTGGATGAGCTTGGGGATGTCCCCACACCTCATCTCTTTGACTCCAGCTACTCTGTGGTGTGGGAACTGTTTTTATCCCCATTTCAGAGACAAGAAAGCCAAGGCTTGGGGATAAGGTGCCGTGGTGGTGAGCACAGGTGGGCTGAAGCCCTTGGACAGTTGCAGGAGCGGTTGTGCTGCCCAGAAACAGTGTAGGGAGGCACCGTTCTGTGAACAGACCCTGCCAGCCAGCCCTCGACCCTAGGGCACCTTTTGTCCCTGTGGGTTCCATCCCTGAGCGCTGGGGCAAGAGTCAAGCCAGACACTTGCCCTCCTCATAGGTTCACCAGCACCCAGAGAGGGGGATGCTCAAGAAGACACAGAGGTCCTTCCAGGGTTTTCTGGCCAGTTGTGTCCATCTAGGGCAAACCACGCAGAAACATCAGCCAACCCAGACTCAGGGTCAGTCTTAAAGTAAACGGGCCTTCCCAAATGTCAGTCAGGAAAAACAAAGAAAGGCCGAAAGGCCGAAAGGCTCCAGATCAGAGACTAAGGAGACAGCTCAGTGTTCCTGGATGGGGAGGGACAGGCCTGTGATTGGAGACTCTGGGGTCCGTTGGTGAAGTTTGAACAGGGTGTGGCTTAGGACTGCCTCAGTGCTCATTTCCTGGTTTTGATAGCTGACTCTGGTGTGTAAGAGAATGTCCTTGTTCTTTTTTTTTTTTTTTTTTTTTTTGAGACGGAGTTTCGCTCTTGTTGCGCAGGCTGGAGTGCAATGGCGCGATCTCAGCTCACAGCAACCTCCGCCTCCTGGGTTCAAGCCATTCTCCTGCCTTAGCCTCCGGAGTAGCTGGGATTACAGGCATGCGCCACCACGCCCAGCTACGTTTGTATTTTTAGTAGAGACGGGGTTTCTCCATGTTGGTCAGGCTGGTCTCGAACTCCGGACCTCAGGTGATCCACCCTCCTCGGCCTCCCAAAGTGCTGGGATTAAAGGCGTGAGCCACTGTGCCCGGCCTGTCCTTGTTCTTAAGAAGAATTTAGGGGCAAAGGAACATGACTTCTGCAACTTACTCTCAAATGATTTCAGCATTCAGATACAAAAAGGATTCAGCAATGTAGCAAAATGTTGGCAGTTGGTGAGACTAGGTGGATGGACTCCTGGAGTTCATTGGAGTATTTATGCAACTTTTCTGTAAACTTCACATCTTTCCACAATAAAATGTTAGCAGGTCCCTGGCTTCCGGGCTTCTCTCAAGCCTGGAGAGGTCAGTTGCAAGGCTGAGCTCTGAGACAGCTTGCTCACCTTTCACCTGACCTGCCACATTCCCCAGGGCAGGCCCAAGGCAGAACCCCTTTCCAGAAAAGACCTCTGGCAGGAGGCCCCAGGGGTGGAAGGCCCATTGGCCCCCAACTGGGGGAGGCTTCCCTCCCGAGGGGCCCAAGGCTGCACTGCAGCACGGATGTCTCTCCAGCCTCCCACCAACCTTGAAGACCACCCTGAGAGGAGGGGAAGTGACCCAGCCAGGCCTCCCATGTCACAGCCAGAGAGGCAGGGGTCTGCAGCCTTGCAGCCCCCATGGAAGGTCCCAGGCCCCTGGCGTGCTGCCTCAGGCTTCTGGGGGCTGGGCAGGTAAAAGGCCTGAGTGTGCCCACCGCCTGGCAGGCACCAGGGTCTAGGCTCACTGACTGCCTGAACATGTCCAAAGAAATGGACAAATGACACACCCAAGACAGACTGGCAGGCAGGCACCTCCCTGCATCTGGAGGCCGTGGCAGGGCTGCTGGGTACCAGGCCCAGCTGACCCGGGTGGCATCTGCGGGAATCAGCCGAGGAGTGGCAGGCCTCCAGCCCCTGAGAAGGCAGGACTCAGTCCCCGGGCCAGCCCAGCAGGGGTGAGCCACCACCCTTGACAGTACCCTCTGAGCAGGGCAGTGGGGAGCCCCACTCAGGCCATGTCCCCATCTGTCCCCTGTGACCCAGCCTGTCTCTGTTGCCCCTACCACCAGCCATACCTGCCCTGGCCTCCTCCCACTGTACACAGCCGCCTCCTGTCCAGCCAGGCCATGAAGCTTTCTAATCAGGAGGGCTGGGGCCTATCCTTGCTCCATCAGGCTCTCACCCTGGACTTCATGCCCCAATCCACCTTCCTGACCTGTGAAATGGGGGTTCAGACTATGCTGTCAAGCATCTTGCACAAGGAGGTAACTGTGTGAACACCAGCATCTTCAGCTGCTGCGTCTGGCCTGGGGTGTGCCTCTGGACACAAGCCCAGTTGCTATGGGTCTGCAGCCGCTGGCCGCCACAGGAATCCCTCACAGGGTGGCCCAGTACCCATCTGCACCCAAGCAGCCAGGGCCCCAGCGACCACCAGCTCCCTGCCAACCTAGGCTGGTGCCCAAGTGGCAGACACATAGGCTCGGAATGACAGCCTGCACTCAGCCACCGATCCACCAGGAAAAGGGGTACCGCTGCTGGGGAGGGGCTGAGGCACTTCTTATCCTCATCTATGTTTCTAGAATTTACCCCAGGAAGAAGGGAAAGCAAAGCTGAGAGGCAATTCCCATCTTCCCCCAAATCCATCCTTCTGGGAAGCTGGGAGCAGAGCAGTTTCCCAGCAGGAGTCCTGTCTGGGGAGGGCGGAGATGGGGCAGGAGCGAAGGTGTGGAGGACGGAACTCATGGCATGCCAGGCGGGCAGTGAATAGGCCAGGATGACAGAAAGTGAGGTTGGCAAAGAGGTGGGGGCACGGAGGACCCCAAGAAAGTTCCATGGTGGTAATGAGGCCCAGACTCCATTGACCAGAATTAGCCATGTGGTGTGACTACGTGCTCTGACCCAGAGAAGCAGGGGCTGGTGGCACTGCCACAGGCCTGGGCACCACGGGCTCTCTCCCAGCCCCACTGGCCCCAGCCGCGCTGCCTTTTGGTAAATAAGTTTGTTCTGACCACAGGGCCCTGAGGCCAGGCACCTCTGCTCACAGACAGCCTTTGTGTGGGCCATGAAGGGCCTTTTCATCCCTGCCCTGGCCTCCTGCCCGCTCAGCCCGGCCTGCTCCCACCTCAGTAGCTGAGGCCACAGGCCCCCAACAGGGAGGGCCTGTGCCTCAGATGGGGCCTGGACCTCAGCCCACAAGGCCGCTCCTTCCCTTCCTGTCTGCTACAGGACCCCAGCCCACAGAGCAGAGGGCCGTGTACACACCTGCCCAGAGCTCCCAGCCCAGGGGTGGGGTGCTGAGAGCTTCCCAAATGCTCTCGCAAGAACAACAGCCAGAACCCCAGAGACTCCGGGGTTAGGAAAGTATGGTCTGGCCCCTGCGGGGGGCCTGCCTGCTCTTGGTAGGACACATGGAGGGAAGTGGGGCAGTGAGGCCAGGTGAGGTCCTGGCTGTCCCCAAGGCATCCTGTGGTGGCAGAGGAAGCCCACCCGCCTACAATGATTAGGGACAGTCTGGCCTGGGAACTCTGGCCGGCAGCCTGGGCCGGGAGGGTCAGCCACACAGGAGCAGGAACCTGGGCAGGAGCCACAGGCAGCCCGGGCCCAGCAGGCAGGAGCCAGGGCCTCCCCTTCGGCCCACATGGACCACCAGGCTGGAGAAGCAGCTTCATCCCAGTGAGGGGGCTGCAAAGATCACAGCCCCAGGATCCAAGCCATGGAAGATGCCACCTTCCCCTTTAGGTCCCTTCCCCCCATCCTGGGGACACCGCATGGCTCGCCTAGGCTGGCGCCTCTTCCACTACAAGGCAGGCTGGCGCCCTCCCAGCTTGCGGGAGGAAGTAGAGTTCTGTTGAGACCACCCTGTGCCAGGGAGGAGCTCGGACCCCGGAATCCGCATTCCCCTGATGTTCACTGAGCGCTAACTGGATGTGGGGCCCATCCCAAAAGCTCCGCACATCTGAACTCACGAGGCCTCACAGCCCCCTGCAAGTGAGGCAGAGCATGGCAGTGTCACCATCCTACAGATGAGGAGAAGGCACAGAGAGGTTAAGAATTCGCCCGGTCAAGACTGAGCACACCCTGGCCTCGAGCTTCTTCCTGGGCGTCCAGGGAGAAGCCAATAGTCCCTGGGGCTCCTCGCTGTCACCCAGACCTCCCAGGGTGTGGCCGAGGGGGCCTCCCCAGGCCTGTCGTCCCCCAGAAGCTCTCCCCAGGCCATGCTCTCATGACTGCGGTCCACCTTTCTCACAGATCCACGGGCACCCTCCAGAAGGCCCAGGCTGCGGCGTCCCTGAAATCCGCTACTGTGACACAGAAGCCGGCTGCCCTTTGGTCCAACTCCCGGCCAACAGGAGCAAAGACCACCTGTAACCCATCTGCGCTGTTTGTCTCTCAGGCTCTGAAGCCAGCCTGGGCCAGTCTTCCCCTCCAGAGGCCTCCCTCTCGTGGGACCCCAGACTCCGCCACTCTGATCTCAGTCCAGAGGTCCACACCGCTTCGCAGAGGGATCTTGGGCCTTGTATTCTCTCTCTCTCTGGAGCCTTTCCCCAGATGGGGACAGTACCTGGGTCTTCATTCTCTAAGGACATCGCAGAAACCAGCAGGGAAGCTTTTGAAAGTAATCAGCGAGGCTCTTCCCTCCTCTGGCCCCTCAGCTGCTTGTCCTGTGCCTGGTGCCCCGGCTGCCTCCCAGACCTGGGAGACTTCAGATTTTAAAGTGCTAGAGCAATTCTCATATCCCCACAACAGCAAAACATCCCTGGGCCTGCCCCCCAAGTTGTCCTCCTTCAGAGGCCATTATCCCTCCTGCTAACAATTTCCTGGGACGTCCATCCCACACAGCTGCTGCCAACCAGCCTCACAAGAGCTCTTTGCAGAATCACCTCAAATAGTCGTCCCATCTCCTGTGAGGGGGCTTTCTCCCCAGTGAACGTTGAAGATTCTGGCCCCAAGGTAGTTATCGGCCCTGGGAGGCTAGCGGTGGCAGAGACAAGGGCCTTCACCCCTTACCTGTGAGCACCGCAGGGGCCAGAACCCCGGAGACCAGCAGCAGCAGGGCCAGACAGGATGCCATCCTGGCCGGGAGTGAGCGCAGCAGCGGGCGGGACGCACGGAGGACTGCGCTGGTTAACTTCAGGGCAGTGAGAAAGAGGCATCAAAGGGCTGGGAAGGGTTTTCATCAATGCAAACTCTGTCCTCCTGGGACACCGTGCCCGCAGCCCCCCACCCCCCGCTCCCCCCCGCCCAACACACACACACAAGAGCTCACAGACCTGCTTTCCTGAACCTGGGAGAGCCCGGCTCTTGGAGAGGGAAAGAGGAAATTGCCTGTGCTGTCTCTTTCTCCACCCCCCAACACACACACACCTCCCACACTTACTCCTAGACCACTGAAAGTGAAAGGTTTTCAAGCTTTCTTGTGCAAAAGAATCACCCAGGGAACTTGAAACATGCAGCTGCCTCTGGCCACTATGTTTCAGTGGGGCTTGGGTAGCCCAGGGAATCTGCATGTTAGTGCCTGTGGCCTGGGCTTGGGGAAATTTGGCCTGAAGCAGGCAGCACTGAGTGCAGGATGGACTCCGCTCACCTCTGGGTTCTCCATGCCTGGCCCGGAGTAGGTGCTCAGTGCTTGTTGAAGAAGGACTTTTAACGCAGTTTTGATCCAAACCTTCAGGCAGCTCTAGTCTTTCCTAAAACACTCCTGTCTCCTCTTTCGCTCTCTGCCTCCCTAGACCCCTGTGCACTTATGACATCCATTTCCAGGCTGGGCCTGGCTCAGAACTTAGCCCCACTGCCCACTGCTCCTCAACAGCTCCACAGGGCATCTAACAAGTGGCTACAACTTACAGCGTCCAAAGCAAACCTTGACTCCACTGCCCCTTCCCTCACTCAGTCAGTGTATCCCAGCCCCCCTTCCCAGATGTTCTAGCCACACAACGAAGTCATTAAAGGTCTCTCCCTCACTTCCCACGTCCGAGCCCTCAGAGTTCTGTCAGCGCCCCCTACTTCACACCTTGATGGTTTCCCACTGCGCTGAGGGCTTGCCTCGGCCCTGCTCAGCTTCCCACCCACGAGCTCTATGTTTCAGTCCACTGGCCATGACTAGGCTCCCCCAACAAACCCCCAGATCCTGCCTCAGGGCCTTTGCACGTTCCCCTCTCCTTCTCCCAGAAGGCAGTCCCTGTGGTGATTATGTGGCCACCCCTTCCATTCAAGCCTCAGCTTGATAAGTCAGCCCCTCAATCCCCCCATCACTTCACTTTTAATTTCTTTTTAGCATGCATATTTATATGAAATTACCTTGTACTTTTTTGTTAATTTTTTTGAGGAGCAACACATATTCTGCAAAGCACACATTTTTTTTTTTTTTTTTTTTTTTTTTTTTTGAGATGGAGTTTCGCTCTTGTTGCCCAGGCTGGACAGCAATGGCGTGATCTTGGTTCACAGCAACCTCTGCCTCCCAGGTTCAAGCAATTCTCCTGCCTCAGCCTCCCGAGTAGCTGAGATTACAGGTGCGCACCACCACACCCAGCTAATTTTGTATTTTTAGTAGAGACAGGGTTTCTCCATGTTGGTCAGGCTGGTCTCAAACTCCCAACCTCAGGTGATCCGCCTGCCTCGGCCTCCCAAAGTGCGGGATTACAGGCATGCGCCACCGTGCCCGGCCCGCACAAATCTTATGTTTACCAATTGATGAGCTTTTATATACATACACACCTGGCTAAACACCACCAAAATCAGTAGAGGCCCTTCCCAGCACAGCAGCAGGGCTCCCTGTGCCCACCCTAGTCATACCCGCAACGTTCTCTTCTGTCTTCTGCCTTCATGGCTTCATTTGTCTACTCTTGAACTTCAAAAAAATGGACTCATACGAACTCTTGTGTCCGGCTATTTTACTTCAACATTGTCTATGAGCTTCCTCCACGTTGTTGTGTGTAGCAGTAGCTCATTCATTTTTCCAACTGCATAGTATTCAATTATATGAATATGCCAGTTTACCCATTCTCTTACCCACTTCATCCATTTATCTCTCCATATCCATTTGAGTTGTTTCTAGGTTTGGGCTTTTATGAATGCAGCTCTTATGAATATTCTCGTGCATGTCTTTTTGTGGATGGAGGTGCTAATTTTCCTTGGTTGTTTAACTAAAGATGGAATAACTAGGTCAAGGGTAAGTACATGCTTAGATGCTTTAGATACTGCTAAGCAGGTCTCCAAAGTGTGTGCTCCAGTCTCTGCTCTCACCAGCAGGAGAGTTCCAGTTGCCCCGCATCCTCATCATTACTAGGCATTGCCAGTCTTTTTATCCGTAGTCATTCTGATAGGTATGTAGTGGTACCCTATTGTAGTTTTAATTTGCATTTCCATGACTAATGAAGTTGAACAGGCTGGGCGCGGTGGCTCGCGCCTGTAATCCCAGCACTTTGGGAGGCCGAGGCAGGTGGATCGTGAGGTCAGGAGATGGAGACCATCTTGGCTAACATGGTGAAACCCTGTCTCTACTAAAAACACAAAAAATTAGCCGGGCGTGGTAGCAGGCGCCTGTGGTCCCAGCTACTCGGGAGGCTGAGGCAGGAGAATGGTGTGAACCTAGGAGGTGGAGCTTGCAGTGAGCCAGGATCACGCCACTGCACTCCAGCCTGGGCGACAGAGCGAGACAATATCTCAAAAAAAAAAAAAGTTGAACACCTTTCCATGTTTATTGGCCCCAGGAATATTCACTTTTGGGAAGAGGCTGCTCTATTTTTTTGCCTTTGTACTTATTAGGGTGGTCTACACCTTAAAATTTATTTTTAGAGTTTTTGGTTTATTCCAGGTAAAAAATCTTTTGTCAGGTATATGTAATGGTGCCTCCAGATGAAGGGTTGTTTTTCGGTCTGTCTTCAGCCTGTGATTGCTCAAGGATAGTGGGGGCTTTTTGCGTTTACCAATGCAGTCCCAGCATGTAGCACCATGCCGAGCCTGGCAGCAGGAACTTCATATGTGAATCACATCAGCAGCAGGAACTTCTGGGATAGATTTAACATTAACTATTTTCTCACTCATTCACTCATTTTTTTTTTTTTCTTTTTGTCTTTTTTTTTTTTCCTGAGACAGAGTCTCGCTCTGTCGCCCAGGCTGGAGTGCAGTGGTGTGATCTCTGCTCACAGAAAGCTCCGCCTCCAGGGTTCACGCCATTCTCCCGCCTCAGCCTCCTGAGTAGCTGGGACTACAGGCACCCGCCACCATGCCCAGTTCATTTTTTTTTTTTTTTTTGTATTTTAGTAGAGATGGGGTTTCACCGTGTTAGCCACGATGGTCTCGATCTCCTGACCTTGTGATCCGCCTGCCTTGGCCTCTCGAAGTGCTGGGATTACAGGCGTGAGCCACCACACCCGGGTTTTTCTTTTTTTTTTTGAGACTAAGTCTCACTCTATCACCCAAGCTGGAGTGCAGAGGTGCAATCTCGGCTCACTGCAACCTCCGCCTCCCAGGTTCAAGTGATTCTCCTGCCTCAGCTTCCCGAGTAGCTGGGATTCCAGGCACCCACCACCACACCCAGCTGCTTTTTGTATTTTTAGTAGATACAGGGTTTCACTATGTTGGCCAGGCTGGTTTCGAACCCCTGAACTCAGGTGATCCACCCGCCTTGGCCTCCCAAAGTGCTGGAAATTAGAGGCGTGAGCCACCATGCCTGGCCATCGTTCACTCATTTCTTAGCTTTTGCTCTCACCCCCTGCCCCTCTTTCCATGCTCTGCTATGTACTGTAGCAAGGCCACGTGGAATCACACTCCTGACACTTTCTTGCCAGCTGCCTGCCTGTTAGGGTCTGCTGGTGGAGGACAGTGGCAGGAGATGGAAGGTGGGAAGGGAGACGTGACTCTGCTTCAGATTTCTGACAATGTCTTGGGTGGCAGCAGCGGCACTGGCTAGAGCAACATCAGTGACAAAAAGTCAGGTGGTGGTGGCTGCAGGGACAGTGACAGATGGCTAGAAGTGTAGGCTCCTGGATCCTCCTCAAGTGGCTGGACTGTGACACCAGGAGCCTTAGTGGACAGTGTTCTGTCCTCTGAGTAATTTCTGCTCCTCAGTCGAGGGTGTTATCGACTTCCTAGTTACAGTGACTGATTTTTTTTTTTTTTGTCTTGAGACTTTGCTCTGTTGTCCAGGCTGGAGTACAGTGGTGCGATCTCAGCTCACTGCAACCTCTGCCTCCCGAGTTCAAGCGATTCTCCTGCCTCAGCCTCCCTAGTAGCTGGGATCACAGGTGCCCATCACCACATCCGGCTAATTTTTGTATTTTTAGTAGAGACACGGTTTCACCATGTTGGCCAGCTGGTCTTGAACTCCCAACCTCAAATGATCTGCCAGCCTTGGTCTCCAAAAGTGCTGGGATTACAGGCATGAGCCAACTCACCCGGCCAGTTGTCTTTTTTTTTTGGACAGTGTCTTTCTCTGTTGCCCAGGCCGGAGTGCAGTGGCACAATTATAGCTCATTGCAGCCTTGAACTCCTGGGCTCAAGCAATCCTCCCACCTCAGCTGGTACCGGATAATTATTTATTTTTTGTAGAGATGGGGTCTCACTCTGTTGTGATCCAGGCTGGTCTTGAATTCCTGTGCTCAAGCCATCCCCCTTGACTTGGCCTCCCAAAGCACTGGGATTACAAGTGTGAGCCACCACACCTGGCCTAAAGTGACTTTTTTGAGTAACCTTACGTTCCCTCTTTTGCTCCTTCAGTCCTTTAAACATTGCTGTAACAAATTCCTGTGTTGAATCTCTTCTGTTTGAAATACTTAGAGTGGTCTCTGTTTCCTACCCAGACCCTGACCAGTACAGTATTATACTTGGTACCTGGAATGGCCCCAGAAAAGAGACCCTCAAAGATCTGTTTCTGACTTGAGGTTGAATGCAGTGAAGACCTGTTTGCCAGTGGAAAATGAGATACTGGCAATATATGGCATGTCAATATGTAAATATTTGTGGTTGCTCAGCATGAAGTATCCACTGAAGACAAGATTTAAAGAACCAAGGATGCTGCACTTGACGTTTATGGTGGTGATAATGAGCAAAGGGATAGTGAAGTCAACTGGCTACTTTTTACAGCATTGTGTGTTCACAGAAAGAAAATGACAAGCTCAGGGCTTTCAGTTCTAAGGTCAAGGCATGATCAGATAACTAGAGCATTTCTATGGTAGTCTTTTAAAGATCTCTCCCTTTTTTTTTTCTTTTCTTTTTTTAACACAAGTTCTCACTCCCATTGCCCAGGCTGGAATGCAGTGGCATGATCTCAGCTCACTGCAGCCTCAAAACTCATGGGCTCAGGTCATTCTCCCACCTCAGCCTCCCAAGTAGCTGGGACCACTGGTGTGCACCACCATGCCTGGATAATTTTGTATTTTTTGTAGAGACAGGGTTTCGCTGTGTTGCTCAGGCTGGTCTCGAACTCCTGGGCTCAAGCAATCTGCCCAACTTGGCCTCCCAAAGTGCTGGGATTACAAGTGTGAGGCATCACATCCAGCCAAGATCTTTTTTTGTAGCAAATGGCATGATTGGCAGCAAATCAGTCCCAAAATTTAATTATGCATGAGTTGCAGAACTACAATGTCAAGGTGAATTCATAGCCTTGCCCAAAGTTCCCTTAAGGCACTGATTGGAAAGGAGTGAGATCTTGAGAGTTACAATGGAAATATGAGGATCTTCCACCCACAAATCTTCAGGCCTCCCTTGCAGAAGCAGCAGGCACTTCTCCCCTGTCTGAATAGCCTTTTGTTGTTTGAATAATAATCACATCTGTTAAGTTCCCTTGCAAGAAAATAGGGTTGTTGCAAGGGACAACCCCATTTTAGGGTGTTGTCAAGACCTACCTAACAACTTCTCCTTGCCTCCATATCCATAATTAGAATCAGGTATCAGCATTCCTAGGGAGAGCAAGCACAAAGTCTGACTTAGGAGGAAATAAGCACAAACTAAAACTACTGTTAATGTATGCTAGCAATAAATTAGTAAGTATCAAGCTAGTAAGATACGAATTTTGCTAATTTATATTAATAGAAACGAGGTGTGGGAATGAATTCTAAGGTGTCAGACTAAATAGGCAGGATGTGAGTATGACGTTAGATCAGGCCACATTCTAGACAGGGGTGTGCTTAGTGAAGTCTGAATTTAATGTTTCAACCTAAGCATCTAGGAGCAGCTGTGTTTGGCTGGCTGACCAAAACCTAGGCTCAATAATAGCCTGGATGCTATGAGATTGAGACGCCTAACTTAATGAAGAAGGGATACCAATGGCTTAGTAAGAAAGGAATGTTGGGGTGGATTTATCTTCGGTGACCCCACTAAGTTCTCAGTAGGTCCCATAGTACACTCTACTCACTGAGACACTGACAGATGCATTAGTTAAGACTGGCAACTTTAAAAAGATAGGTTGTGGCAGATTTTTGTAGGCCAGAGTTGATGATGGGATCACTGATTTCAGAGGAAATAATGTGATTCTAAAGCAGCAGAGGCCAAGCGGCAGCACTGAACTGCCAGAGGCCAGGTGGATGCAAACCCTGCCATGGATGGCAAAGATGAAATGACCTGGCCAGGTGCGGTGGCTCCCGCCTGCAATCCCAGCACTTTGGGAGGCTGAGGCGGGCAGATCACTTGAGGTCAGGAGTTCAAGACCAGCCTGACCAACATGGCGAAAATCTATTTCCACTAAAAATACGAAAATTAGCCAGGCGTGGTGGTGCACACCTGTAGTCCCAGCTACTCGGAAGGCTGAGGCACAAGAATTGCTTGAGCTCGGGAGGTGGAGGTGGTATCTCAAAAAAAAAAAAAAAAAAAAAAAAAAAAAAAAAAAAAAAAGATGAAATGACCTTCAGAATATTTGATCCCTAGGAATAAAACAGCCAACCAGTCTACTAATGTATTACTTGATATACAAAAATGAACAGGTGAGCAGAAATCTGTATTTACTATAATGGAGCATCAAGGTTCTCACTTGGTTCCCAGAACCAAAATCTCTTGATAGAAAGGGAGGCAATTTATCTTTAAGGAAGGACCCTGCAAGATGGCCACAAGTATAGACAGTAAATCTTCTTCAAAATCTTCCTCAAAGGTTTAGGCAGTCGTGGACCAGAATAGCTGGGCACTGGCGGGAAGGAGATGCATTTGTATTTCAGGGATCACTAGACATTGGCTTTTTGTTGACACTCATCTTTGGATACTCAAAATGCCACTGTGTTTACCAAAGTGAAAGTGTATGGAAGTCAAGTGACATATGGATGACAGGGAGGGAGGGAGGCTGCCCAGGGGCAGGAGTGGGCTGAGAACCCATCCTGGAGAGGCAAGATGAGGCGTGAGCCAAGGCTGCAAGCTGCTGCTGCGTGCTCCTCTGCTCCATCAGACTTTACTTATAAAACTCAAATTTCAAAGATAAAATTAAGAATTTCAAGACAAGGAATTGTATTTCAAATGATTATTATAAGTATGCTAAAGGTAGAAAAAAATACTCTTAGACCAGACAAAAAGTCTAAAATTACAGATAGCTGCAATGAATAATCCTATACATATGTATTTTTATAATGTTGGAGTGTCTTTAAACAAGTATAGAACTCTACTTGGAAAACTTGTCTCTAGTTAGAGCTAACACGTATAGAACTCTAGTTTAGAAAGCTTGTCTCTCTTGGTATGGGTTAGCAATTCTGTAACCACTTTGGTATATCCTAGGATTTAGCAAATAAGGATATACTGAGGATTATGGAAGTGCACAGTAGTACTAGTCATTCGACAGACAGGTGATTCCCCAACAAAAACACCAAGGAAGTGTGAAGTATTTTTAGAAATAAACCCAATTTATGGCTCATTTTCACAAGTTTTAGTACCTAGGCTAAATTTTCCAAAGGGTGTTCAGGCTTGGCCAGGCACTGTGGCTCACGCCTGTAATCCCAACACTTTGGGAGGCCGAGATGGGAGGATCACTTGAGGTCACGAGTTCGAGACCAGCCTGGCCAACATGATGAAACCCCATCTCTACTGAATGTGAGAGACATGGTGAAATCCTGTCTTACTAAAAATACAAACATTTTATAATGTCTTTATAATAGTCTCTACTAAAAATATAAAAATTGTCCAGGCATAGGGGTGGGTGCCTATAATCCCAGTTACTCAGAGGCTGAGGCAGGAGAACTGTTTGAACCTGGGAGGCAGAGGTTGCAGTGAGCTGAGATCGCACCACTGCACTCCAGCCTGGGTGGCAGAACAAGACTCCTTATCAAACAAAACAAAAACAAAACCCACTTTTTTTTTTCAAAGGGCGTTCAGACCTTTGTGCATGTGTCCCAACTTGAACGTAATAGGCGTACAAATAGAAAATTAATCTCATAAACTGTGGTGAAAAATACCATAGAATTTCCTCTAATTTAACTTACTAAAAACTTAGATTCTTGGTAAATTACTAAAAATTTCTCAAAACATATCAGTTATTCAACAAGTAGTTATTGAGTGCAGGTCCACAAAACATGCCAAGCAATACACAGCTACACAGCTACCAAAAGAAGGGTGCAGTCCTTGGCCAAAGTGAAATAATATCCTACGAAACGAATTTAACAATGGAAACTGCTGGGAGCTATCTGCGTTTGGGTTTCCCTAAGGCAGACCTTAAAGACAAAGATCTGGGCACAGGGAACTTATATAGGTGGTGATCCCAGAAAGCACAAGCAAAAAGTAGGGCCAGTAAGAGAGCAGGGATAAAGGCAATAAAGTTCATGTTAATGAGCAAAAGCAAAAACACTGAGGATAAGGGAGTGTGAGGTTTCTCACTGCTGAAGGGAATTACAACTATGAAAAGGAGAGATTAGAATGAATCCTGTGGCATTTGTACTGGAATTGCAGATCTCAGCATGAATACACAGATAGGTGTAGATACACAAATGTTTCTGTACCTATACACATACGTAAACACCCTATCTTACTGTGGACAGTCTAGAAGCAGTGATACCACACTAGCAATGAGCCCATCCAGCGGCCAGGTTTTGGTTTTTAGATACCATTCCCCACTAAAAGGAGACAGTGCTCCTTTTGGAGAAATGACTAATTCCACATATGATAAAGGAAAAGTAGATGATGGGCCTACAATTTCCGGTGCCAAAGTGAAAAAGTGCTCAAAGAATGATGGCAATATGGCAAAAGGACAGAGAACCAGCTCTAAATGGACAATTTGTGGCTGAAAATACTAACAGATTGTGGCTAATATATAGAGGGTATGCATGCGTGGGTGTATGAAAAGCTCTTCCTGGCCGGGCACAGGTGACTCATGCCTGTAATTCCCAGCACTTTGGGAGGCTGAGGTGGGTGGATCACTTGAAGTCAGGAGTTCAAGATCAGCCTGGCCAACATGGCAAAACCCTGTCTTTGAATCGCCTGAACCCGGAGCAGAAAGGCTGCAGTGAGCTGAAATTTCTCCACCGGCCTGAACAACAGAGCAAGATCCATTCATCAAAAAAAAAAAAAAAAAAAAAAAAAAAGTATTCCTTAATAGTAGAAGGTTGACTAATCAATGTAGAAGTAATGCTTGCAAGCACCTTGGTAAATGTTTCAATTAAGAATCATCAATGGATAAAAGTTTGATGAAGAATATGTAGTTCCAACAGTGTCTCCATAAAGACAAACATCGTGTACTTATTACATAGAGACATTGGCAACACCCACCATAAACTAATAAACATCACAGTTATGGGCTCAAATGGACTTCTTATGTCGTCCTGATGTGAAACTGAACGAGTACATAACTCACTCTGTAGTATTCCTGTCAAAACTGCATAATTACAATCAATATCATGAGAAAATCAGACAAATCCAAATGGAGAACACTCTAAAACAACTGCCTCTACTCAAAAAAAAAAATGTTAAAGGTGCAAAAGACTAAGGACAGACTGAGGACCTGTTCCAGATTAAAGGAGACTCAAAAACATGACAACTAAACACAAAAAGTGATCATTAATGACATCCGGTGCCTTTTTGCTTGTATTAAAAATATTAGTGGCCTGGGTGCAGTGGCTCATGCCTATAATCCCAACACTTTGGGAGGCCAAGGTGTGAGAATTGCTTGAGGCCAGGAATTCGAGAGCAACCTGGGCAACATGGTGAGACTCTGTCCCTACCAAAAATAATAGTAATTAGTTGGGTACGGTGGCATGTGCCCATAGTCCCAACTACTCAAGAGGCTGAGGCGAGGATGGCTGGAGCCCAG
>NW_022097209.1:0-4087 GCF_006542625.1 Nomascus leucogenys
ATGAGACCCCATCCCTACAAACTCAGAAATGAAGTGTGGTGGCATGCACCTGTAGTCCCAGTTACTCAGGAGGCTGAGGATTGCTTGAACCCGGGAGGCGGACGCTGCAGTGAGCCACGATCACACCGCTGCACTCCAGCCTGGGTGACAGAGCGAGACTCTCTCAAAAAACAAACAGAATAAACGAATGAACGAATGTATGTATGTAAGTTGCCTGTACCTGCCACTTAAAAGGTAGACAGTCACATTTTAAGGAGGCCTAAAAATTCCATTTATCAGTCCTGCCATAAGAGGGAACAACTGTTCACTTTAACCATGAATTTAGATTTTCACATCCCGTGTTTGCTTAAAACAAGGCGCCCGTGTAGCAACAAGCACTGCAAATGAGCAGCTTTCTACTCCTGTCTAGTTGCTCCCGTTTCTGAAGGTCAGAACCAGCTGCAAAGCAACTCTGACTACACTTCTGCATCAGAGACGGTTGGAAAAGGCAGGAGCATGCATAGCCTCGTGTCTCTGCAAGACCATCTACAACCAGGTGTGTGGCCGCCTGCACTGCAAGGCTTACCCAGAATCCGAATGTGAGAGGGAAGGTGGCTGTTGATCTTTTCTAGAATGTCGTCAATCAGCCACACCTTCAGGGATACCACCTGGCCAGCTGCGGACACACCCTTGTCTGTCCGGGCGCAGCGCTGGAAGGACATTTTCCTCATGTCCTCGCCATGATTTTCAGGAATACAGCCTGACCGGACGAGGGCGGACACCAAGTCATCTTCAATTGTTTTGAATTGTGAGGACCCAACATTCCTCTGCATGCCGTGGTAGCCCTTGCCCGAATAGGCCATGAGCAGCACGATCTTGCGCTTGGGCAGCTTCCCGCGCCGCTCCTCGTCCCCGCCACTCTTGAGCTTCTTCGCCGGATGCTCTCCGTCCTCCCAGACGCGGACGCCCCCGGCCCAGCCGCTGCAGGACCTCCGGTCCAGGGGGCGCGCGGATCCGGCGGGCGGCGGCTCCGCGTTCCCGGCCATGCGCGGCGAGCAGGACGGACGCGGTCCCAGGGCAGGGTCCACCGTCCGCAAGCTCCCAACAGCGCGCGAAGCTGGAGGCCCATGCGCAGGCTACCAGTGCACCCGACCCCGCCCTGATCCCCGACCCCTGACCCCCAGTGCCCCAACCCCGCCTCTGCCGGCCCCTAACCTCTCGGACCCTGACACTGCAGCCCTGTTCCTGCTGACCCCTGACCTCTGGGAAACCGGCGCCCCAGGCCCTCTCCAGCTAAACCCTGACCTCTCGGACCCGCACACCCCAAGACCGCTCCTGCTGGCCCCTGACCTCTCGGACCTGGACGCCCCAGCCTCGCTCCTGCTGACCCATGACCCCTCAGGCCCCGCGCCCAAGCCCCGCCTCTACTGCCCAGACGGCCCCGGGACCCTGACGGATAAACTCCAACGTCCCCTGACGCCCAGGTTAACCTCTGACTTCCCCAGCCTCTTCACCTCCCGCCCCGCCCGGCGGGCTTTCCTCGGAAGTCGAGGAGACCCGGGCCACCCGCGTCGGGACCAGAAAGGCTCGCTCCGGGACAGGCCCCACTCACGACGCGGCTGACTGAGCCGGAGCCGGACCAAGAGGTTATTTTTTAAAGAAAATTGACTTCTTTGAAAAAGTAGAAATGAGGCCGGGCGCGGTGGCTTACACCTGTAATTCCAGCACTTTGGGAGGCCGAGGCAGGTAGATCTCTTGAACTCAAGAGTTCGAGACCAACCTGGCCAACACGGTGAAACCCTGTCTCTACTAAAAATATAAACAATAGCCGGGTATGGTGGCAGGTGCCTGTAATCCCAGCTACTCGGGAGGCTGAGGCAGGAGAATCTCTTGAACCCGGGAGGCGGAGGTTGCAGTGAGCCAAGATTGTGCCATTGCACTCCAGCCTGGGCAACAAGAGCAAAACTCCATCTCAAAAAGAAAAGAAAAAGTAGAAATGAGGAAGTGGCCAGCCTGTGTGGGGGTCTAATCAAACAAATCTTCCCTTGATGAGGGTAGTACTTAAGTTGAAAAAAATTTGCCTATATAATAAATATTGCAATACTTTATTTTTTTTGAGATGAGGGTCTCGCTGTGTTGCCCAGTAAAAGCTAAAGGCAAATGCTGTAGTAGGTTAATCTTACTGTTGTTCGCTATCAAACCTTTCATATACCAATTTTATCCTAAAACAGTGAAGTTATTGTTTTGGTTTAAATGTTAATTTAATGACTTAAAGGATTTTTTCCCTTAAAACTTCTAAGTATTTCATTATAATATTATTTCATCATTAGGCTTAAAGGAAAATATGTGGTCAACTGAGTTGTTATTTATTATACATGATAGCTTGACATCATCTTTTTAGGGATGGAAAACAGCTCCAGGGACCAAGTCTAACTCAGTTTTTTGATATAAGAATTTGCCTGTTGGCCGGGCGCAATGGCTCACACCTGTAATCCCAGCACTTTGGAAGGCCGAGGCGGACGGATATAGGTCAGCAGATCGAGACCAGGAGTTCAAGACCAGCCTGGCCGAGATGGTGAAACCCCATCTGTACTAAAACTACAAAAATTAGCCAGGCGTGATGGCAGGCACCTGTAATCCCAGCTGCTTGGGAGGCTGAGGCAGGAGAATCACTTGAACCCAGGTGGCAGAGGTTGCAATGAGCCAAGACAACACCACTGCACTCCAGCCTGGGCAATAAGAGCGAGACTCCATCTCAAAAAAAAAAAAAGAATTTACTAGTTTAAATCATAACAATTTCTTCCTACTCAAAGAGACTACATTGGAGGAAGCCAAAAGAGGAGCTTATTTATTTATTTATATACTTTATTTATTTATTTATTTATTTTTGAGACAGAGTCTTGCTCTGTCACCCAGGCTGGAGTGCAGTGGTGTGATCTCAGCTCGCTATCTGCCTCCCAGGTTCAAGAGATTCTCCTGCCTCAGCCTCCCTAGTAGCTGGGATTACAGGTGTGTGCCACCACGGCCAGCTAATTTTTGTATTTTTAGTAGAGACGGGTTTTCACCATGTTGGCCAGGCTGGTCTCAAACTCCTGACCTCAGGTGATCCACCCGCCTCAGCCTCCCCTGCCACCAAGCCCAGCCTAGAGAAGCTTCTTTTTAAAAGAAAATACACACAAAAAATCAAAATCTCATACGTCTAATTGTAATTTTTTTTGACTTTTAAAAAATGTTAATGCCCTCAAATATTCTCCTATCCAATCATCGTATTTTAAATGGCATTCCTCCAACAAATATTTGTTGAGGCCCCACTATGTGCCAGGATTGAAATGTCAAATTGAAGGAGGCAATAGCTACTGAAGTAAAGCAAAAAAAAAGTACTGGTTGTCTTTCCTTCTATAAAATGACCTAGTAATAACCGCTTTACCCAGGAGAGTTGCTGTAAAGATCTAATAACATGACATATATAACCACACCCCTAAAGAATGAGGTGTTATTAAAATGTTTGCAAGAGAAACCCTAGTAATTCCAAGCACATATTTTAGGAATGGTTTCTTGTATAGAAAATCCTTGAATGTGAGGCTCTGCTGATTTTGTTCATGCATATTCTCTTCTTATGTATGCAGATTTTTTTTTTTTTTTTTGAGACAGAGTCGCTCTGTTGCCCAGGCTGGAGTGCATTGGCACAATCTTGGCTCACTGCAACTGCCACCTCCCGGTTTCAAGTGATTTCTCCTGCCTCAGCCTCCCGAGTAGATGGAATTACAGGCGTGTGCCACCACACTTGGCTAATATTTGTATTTTTTAGTAGAGATGGGGTTTCACCATATTGGCCAGGCTGTTCTGGAACTCCTGACCTTTGTGATCTACCCACTTCAGCCTCCCAAAGTGCTGGGATTACAGGCATGAGCCGCTGCGTCCAGCCTATTTTTTTTTTACTAATGTTTAAAGAGACCCACTTTATGTACAGAATTCTGGCTACAACCTAACAAATGAGTGGCTCTGTTCATCAGTTATAGCCAATTTAAGTAATTATGAAAAGCTCAACAATACTTTAACTGGCAATGAAAGCTTCAATATCTCACTTTTACCACAACTTTGGATTTCT
>NW_022097210.1:0-125410 GCF_006542625.1 Nomascus leucogenys
TTGAACTAGAATACACATAATGCCGTTTATCCAATATACTAGAATTAATTTGGTAGCTTGTGTGGGCTTCTCTGTTTGCAACTCCTATTATATCAATTGAAATCACTACATTTTCTTGGGATGAAATCACTATCTTTCAACTGGTAGTTTGAATTTAGCTAAAAATGATAAGCTAACATTGTGTTTATTTGCATAAAAACAAAGAAAACATTTTCATTTTTACCTCTAACGAATGAAATTTGCTAGTTTCCTGATTTAGATTGTTTCGTGTCTCTTCATTGATTTTCCATAAATAGTCCATTTCCTTTCTAAGTTTCTCCTGCAAAAGAAGCAAGAAGCTTAGCAATAATGAAGACAGTATAGTAGATTTCATCCCCTTATCAATAAAAAAAAGGCTGTAATTGAAAGAAACATAAATTAAGTTAGAGTGGAGTGGTCAGATTTTTCCAAATTAAACACATTTGGTTCTAATAATTTGGATGTGAAAAGTGATAGAAACATAATAGAGAGTTTTAAAGGACCCTTCAGATAATATCATCAATTTTCTAAAACTGGCTTTTATATAATCTGACTTTGAACAGTGTTCTTGGTGCTGGCCACCTGCTCCACAGCTCCATTCTATATGTTTGAACAACGTTTCTAAGGAAACCTCCTTTAGTGAAGTCTCAACACAGCTATGATTAAAGTGCCAAATTAGTCAGCAACATTGAAAGGACACATTTATGTGTCATGATTGACATGGAATTATCACCACCTCCACCATCTGCATTCTCATCACCATCATTATCATAGGCCCTCATCGTTCTTATTTGGGATTCTACATAATTCAAACTGCCTTAGAGGCATCACGTACCCTGCATTCCTCAGCAGCCCATCCTTTTGGGCTGTGGCTGTGAGCCATGTGCTCTGGTGACTCAGAGCAGGGCCCACAGAGCAATCTCTTGTCAGCCTCACAGAAGCTCCTTAGTCTCCTCATGGAGCACACCGATATTGTCTGAGCTGTTGATGTTCTGAGGTCTGGTCTGTCTGGCTAGGGAAGCCAGCTTTTTGAGTGCCACACTGGTGTTGAAGTTGGGCTTCTCTGAGATTTTTCTGCACAAAGGGCAGTGAATTGGTTCTCTGCCTTCTTCTGAGCAGAGGCAGAGGCAGAGGCAGGGCCTGCAAAAGCTGTGCCCACAGTCAATGGTGACCGGGTCTATGAGGTATTTCATGCAAATGCAACAAATGAGCTCATTCTGGAAGACTCGCAGGGCATCTTAATCCATGTTTCTGAAAATTAAAAAAAAAAAAGTGAGAATTTCTTTCTCTTATTTTTATTTGCCCCGATGAAAAGGAAAAAAAGTCTGGTGGACAATTTTCCTTGTCTACTTGAGCTCTGTCCAATATGTCTAATAAGTTAGTTCCAGTACAAACTGAGACATAGTAAACACAAACATGCTGGATTTATAAATTTTCCCTCAATAGTCATCGAAGACTCAGTCCAGGACTCCCTGAGATACCAAGATCCTAAGATGTTCAAGTCTCTTATTAGTAAATGGTGTGGGACTTGTATGTAACCTAAACCCATCCTCCTGAATACTTTATGTCTAGATTACTTTGAAGGCCTAATACAATGTAAATGCTATATAAATACTTGTAATGCCATACTGTTTAGGAACAGCAAGAAGATTAAAAATATGTACATGTTTGGCAGGGCGCGGTCACTCATGCCTGTAATCCCAGCACTTTGGGAGGCCGAGGCGGGCGGATCACGAGGTCAGGAGATCGAGACCATCCTGGCTAACATGGCGAAACCCCGTTTGTACTAAAAATACAAACAATTAGCAGGACGTGGTGGCACCTGCCTGTAGTCCCAGCTATTCAGGAGGCTGAGGCAGGAGAATAGCTTGAACCCAGGAGGTGGAGGTTGCAGTGAGCCGAGATGGCACCACTGCACTCCAGCATGGGTAATAGAGTGAGACTCTGTCTCAAAAAAAAAAAAAAAAGTACATGTTCAGTACAGCTGCTTTATTCTCCCTGTAAATATTTTTTATCTGAGATTAGTTGAATTCACGGGTATGAAACTTATGGATATGAACAACCGTGATGCAAATGAGAAAATGAGACAACAGTCCTGGTGGCATTTTTGTTAAACAAGCTGTGCCCACAATCATTCCCAGTTACTTAGACAAGCTTAAAGCCTGGGCGGAGGTAAAAGCTGGGATGATTTCTGAGTCACTTATATAAGCTAATTAATGAAGAAGCACATTCTGAATGTCATCCTGTCTCTGCCATTCTATCTCTCTCAATGATTCCATGATGATAATATATGAAAGACACTCAGTATCTATGGTATTATTCTATACTCCCTGCCTCCAAACTCACCTATGAAGTTTGCTCAGACAGTTATAAATAAAGTAGCTTTTATCTAAGATTGATTAATCAGAGTGGACTGTCAACTCCTAAAATCATCAATCATTAAATTTGTCCTTTTAATTTTAATATCAAAACTCTTCCTTTCAATATATTAAATGTAAATAATATCTATTATTTTTAATTAGGAAAGTTTTTTCCCATAGTCAATTCAGATGATTAGAGAGAACACTTTCACATTCTGAAATAGCCAATGTTTCACCTATAATAATTAACAAGAATTAATCAACAATTAATTATCTTCTAAAATAACAAAAAAATGAAGATATGTATTAGGTTTTCCACTCTACGCTAGAAAATCCAGAAATGCAGTTAATGGAAGCGTGGCCACCAGTTCACCTCTCCCCTTAGTGACTTGGAAGTTGCAGCTTCTTGGGAGCCCTTGCCAGTTGGTTAGATCTATTGATCTATTTTCTTTCTTTTTTTTTTTTTTTTTGTTGTTGTTGTTGAGATGCAGTCTCACTCTGTCACCCAGGCTGGAGGGCAGTGGCACGATCTCAGCTTACTGCAACCTCCACCTCCCAGGTTCAAGCAATTCTCCTGCTGCAGCCTCCCGGGTAGCTGGTATTACAGGGGCCCACCACCATGCCAGGATAATTTTTTTGTAATTTTAGTAGAGACCGGGTTTCACCGTGTTGGCCAGGCTGGTGTCTAACTCTAGACCTCAATCGATCTGCCTGCCTTGGCTTCTCAAAGTGCTAGGCTGCAAACATGAGCCATCATGCCCAGCCGATTAAATCTATTTTCAACAGCTTTCAAATCTAGTCTGCAAACTGCAAATTTTGAAGAGACAGCAAATAAGACCTTTGCAACAAGAATTTTCAAAGTAATTCAACATTTTTAACATTCACTTTGGTGAACATTATAACCACTACTACATGCCCACATTCTAGTGAACATTTTAGATATTTTATGGGTTCTATGATTGCATGAAACTATGGAAATATATCTTTTCACACTTAAGAAAAATCTAACAATACAGAAAACAGTCACATAAAAAGAATCAAATAGCAAGGGAACACAGACCATATCTTACAAACTGAAGATACTTTATATTGATTTCCTATAAAATCACTAAGACGGTTATTTGTTTGCTTAGAAAAGACCCAAGCATGCTGCCAGATAAATTTAAAGTATTTTTAAGAGTAAAAGTGAGCATGATGGTTTTGCTGCACATTTTATACTCACAAGGCTACTATGAATGGTCTCAGTCTAGAAGCTCTGTAGACATCCAGATTAGAAGTAACTCCTGGTGCTCCAAAGCCCAGCAGCCACAAATCCAGTGGGTCCTCACTGAAGGGGAGAGAAATCTCTGGACAAGCATCCTTTGAAAGTGTATGGGCCCTCGAAAGACCACACCCACTTCCTGAGGTGGATTAGATTGCATAGAAACCGGTAAATTGGCTGATTAGGTTTATAAAGTATTGAAAACCACACTTGGGGGCTCAAAGCTCAACAGAGAAGTTTGGAATGAGATGCAAGAAAGTTGACTTAACAGGGTACTCAAAGAAATATTTTAAGTATAACAATTATTTCACTAAATATTATCACAAGCTAATTTTTGTTTTGTTTTGTTTTTGTTTTTGTTTGTTTGAGACGGTATCTCGCTCTGTCACCAAGGCTGGAGTTCAATGGCTCCGTCTCAGCTCACTGCAACCTCTGCCTCTCGAGTTCAAGCGATTCTCCTGCCTCAGCTTCCCAAGTAGCTGGGATTACAGTCGCCCACCACTACACTCAAATAATTTTTGTAGTTTTAGTAGAGATGGGGTTTCACCATGTTGCTCAGGCTGGTCTCAAACTCCTGATCTCAGGTAATCTGCCCACCTTGGCCTCCCAAAGTGCTGGGATTACAAGCGTGAGCCACTGCACCGGGCCACATGCTAACCTTAAAATTTTGTTTCTCACTCCATTTAAAAATTATAATTGCTTAAGTGCCTAGCAGTTATTTATCTGAATATGTTCAAAGATAAAACATCAACTGGGATTACCAACACATCTGTGCTGTGTAACTCTCTTGTTTAAAAAAGTATAACAAGGAACTTAATTGTGTTTCACAAAATTGTATATATAATGGTTGATACAATTAGCTGTTTTTCTTATTTTTACTATTTTATGACTATTTCCTAATGATGGATTTATATGAAAATAAAATCTGTTTTTTATTTATCCACCTTTTTGAATAATTTTAAAACTGAAACTTTACATATGTATGTACATAACTATCTATAACAATGCTATGCATTCATATTTTTAAAATTATATAATTAATTTACACAATAATAATTATTATTACCTTTTTTTTGACATGCTCTCTCCCTCTGTCAACCAGGCTGGAGTGCAATGACACGATCTCAGCTTACTGCAAACTCTGCCTCCCAGGTTCAAGTGATTTTCCTGCCTTAGCCTCCCGAGTAGCTGGGATTACAGGTGTCTGCCACCGTGAGCAGCTAATTTTGGTATTTTCAGAAGAGATAAGGTTTCACCAAGTTGGCCAGGCTGGTCTCAAACTCCTGACCTCAGGTGATCTGCCCATCTCAGCCTCCCAAAGTGCTGGGATTACAGGCATGAGCCATGGCACCTGGCTGTTATTTACACAATAATTATGTCCATAATTATCTTTAATAGTGCATGAAAGTTATTTGTAACACAGTTGCCATACTAACAGATTTTGTTGTCTTTTACCATGATTTAATAAATCACCAATGTTTATACATAGTTGTATTCATAAATTATCTAATGTTTGGGGATTTAGGTCATTTCTGTAAACTTAAAATTAACAAACGTTCCTAGAAGTTGAAAAAGTAGCAATCTATATAAAAGTCGCCATTTACATATTGAGACATTTAAAAAATTATAAAATTCATAAAAGCCAGCATATCCTAGAAAAAGATGAAGTGGCTGTCGTTTTAATCAGTCCATGGCATTGCAAATTAGTATGTTTTCTGAAGTGTCATTTGATCAGCATTATGCTTCAAAAAATATATTCAATAAATTTAAGAAAAGGTAATCAGAGATATATATATGCAGACTTTTCCACAAATGTTGTTCTTTGAAAACTGATTCAAACACTTCTTAAAATGTTGCATATTATCTACCTCAGTGTAGAGAAGAAAGACTTTCTGGTATTCTCACTTCTCAGTAAAAATTTGATTCTACATTTTGTAGACCGCCCTGTATTAGACAGAAATAAACAATAAGCAACTTATGAGATGCATATGAAAGAATAAAAAATAGTTGCAAATTTTAGTGCTAGAAGCTGAAAAAGTTATCTATTTTACTACAAGTGTGTTATCATGCAGGGTAGGTAAGAGAGAAAAGGCAGTATTTCCTTACCTAACTAAAAAATACTCTGTCATTTAAGTGAAAATATCAGACATTTATTGATCACCAATTCTGTGCTAAAAACTGTTCTAAGTGCTTCACATGTTCTAACTTACTTAATTGTTACAGCAACCCCATAAGATAAATAATATTTTATACTCATTTAAAGATTAAGAAACGTGAGAACAGGAAACTTTAATAATTTGTCCATAGGCATACTCTAATTAAGTAGGAGAACTAGGGTTTGAAACCAGGCAGTCTGTCTCTGAAAACTGTTTTCCTTTCAGTGACATTAAATATGTTGCCAAAGTATCTTCTTAAGCCACCAAATTACATACAATATTTTGGGGAGACGCTTCTTGCATGCTGGCAGAATTGATTGAAAGTTGACAAAGCTTTCACGTATTGTGCAGGCTTTGGTCCACTTTTTTGAATAATAATATGCACACTGTCCTACATCTACCATACCGTCCAACCCTCTATCAATGACATCACAAAAAGCCTGTGGGCATGCTCGGCCAAACCCCATAACAAAGGCATTGTGGAAATCCTAGTGTGCAGTGCAGCTCTTCTTTTCAAAGCACAGAATGTCTCAGAGGGTCTCTTATGTGAGCTACTCTGATTACTCACAAAATAAGTGTCTGCTATGGACTGTCCTTACTGGCAGAGATTGGAGCCAAAATTGTAACAAACCTGCAAGTTCTGCACATGTATCCCAAAAATTAAAGTAAAATTTAAAGAAATGTGTAAAAAAACCAAGACTAAGTCCTTAAGGAGCTCATGGTCTAGTAGTTGATACAAAGGAAGGGACAGTCATCCTAAAATTCTTCCTAAAAGAAATGACACCTAAGCTGAAACCCAAAGGATGAGGGTAGTCTTATCTTTTCTGATAGTACAGTCTAAGTGACAGCAGTTGTCATGAGAAAAGATTTTGGGGCCTGGCATGGTGGCTCATGCCTGTAATCCCAGCACTTTGGGAGGCCGAGGTGGCTTGACCGGTCAAGCTGAGAAGTTCGAGACCAGGCTAGGCAACATGGTGAAACTCCATCTCCACAAAAAATACAAAAATTAGACAGGCATGAGGGTGCATGCCTGTAACCTCAGCTAAGTCTTAGGCTGGACGATTGCCCGAGCCCAGGAGGTAGAGGTTGCATTGAGCAGGGATTGTGCCACTGACTCTAGCCTGGGTGACAGAGTGAGACCCTGTCTCACACACACACAAACACACACAAAATATTAGTTCTGTTCTCTTCCTGGGTTGATATCCTTCTATTCTATCTAGGCCAGAATGCTTTCTGAAATGGAAATGTGCCTATATTCCTACCTGCTTAACCTTATTATGGGATTTTGATAAACTACAAGAAAGTAGTTACACTCCTCTCGATGTCAAACAAAACGTACTTGATGTATTTGGTGCTCAGTGTATGAATTTTTCTTCCCACAAATGCCTTGGATTCTAGTAAGGGTGAGTTCCTTGTATTTCCTTAACTTGCCACAATCATCCATACTTCTATTATTTTGTATAACATGATTACCTTGTCAGTGGAAATATAAATAAATAAAATTACTTTGAAGCGCTGTGGCATTGCGCAATAGAATTGATGATCCATAAATTTTATAACCCGGACATTCCAGTTATCGGAAGATACTGTCCGCAAAGAGAATCTATTGGCTATTTACATTAGGAGACATGTTCACAAAATCAAAATACAAAAGTCATTCCAAATGTACAACAGCAGAAAATGAACAAATATATATTATTATGCACCATTTATCCAACTTTGGGTTTTCCACTACAAACTGACTCTTGATTGTTTACATAAATAGATCTGGACTCTTTAAATATTTTTTTCTTTGCCACGTGTTAAGATGTCAATCTTTGTGAGTAGAAAACATTGGAGAGAAATTCCAAAAAAGCGCTTCCAATCTGCTTTGGAAATGACGCCTCCAGTGTCTGGCCCGGAGGGCATACAGGGATACACCAATGCCCAGATTGTGTAGTTGAGGCAGCTGCTATAGCAGCCACTTCCTGAAGTTCATGGTGGCCAGGAGAACTGAGCCGCCACGAGCTTCTCCTGATACTGCCCTTCGCCACATTTGAAGTGGAGCCTGTCTGGCATGACATTTCTTTGTAAACTGCTTTACAAGTGGCCCAGAAGGCAAGTTTGTGGGGAGCTCTGAAGTGTGGATTTAAAGCAAGTTGTTCAAGCGCAACAGCACAGCGACTTCTTAACATTCAGTGAGGCCAAGGGTGAGGGGAGTCTTCATTGGCTACTCCAACTTCACCCTGGAAACAATGGCAATTCCTTATATGTGCTCATCACGTATTATTTAGACTTCTTACATTCTACTAGACAATATTTCCTTGCTCAAATGCTGTTATAATTAATCATTCTTTATATTAACTTTCCCTATTCACATTATTATATGTTTTCTCTGTCTTGACAGACCCTGAATCTTCCTTTCATTTGAATAAACGCTATCTATCTATCATCTATCTATCATCTATCTATCTATCTATCTATCTATCTATCTATCTATCTATCTATATCTATCATCTATCTATCTATATCTATCTATCTACTTACTTATCTATCTGAACACTTAAAGACCAGTGTAAAAAAATCAAGTACCACAAAACTATACTTGGTATGATTTTATTTTTAAAAGTTCAAAACTACCTAAAGCCAAATCATGAAACATGTAAATAATATAGCCATGTGTGATAAAATTATAAAGAATAAGAGAGGAAATAAAGATAAACACAAAATTCACAGCAGTGAAAAAGCAACAACTGTCATTAGTGCACGGGGACCAAAGATATTGTGAAATGTTATTTTCTTAATATGGGTAGTAGGTTCACAAAATGTCATTACTATTTTGTCTATACTTGTGTGTTAATTATAGTCTTTTACATAAATAAATATTTTAATAAAAAAATAATGATTTCTTATGCTATAGAGTGATATACATATACTAAAAGTGTAATTTAATCAGTATCTCCAACTAGTGCGCTGAGAATAGCGATCCTCTCAGCCTTGGAGGCCAGGCAGGGCGTGGAGGCCTCTGGCTTGGAGCAGTTGTGCATATTCCGCAGTGTGCTCTATGACAAACGGATGTTTTCCCCATGTATGAAAGTGACATGGACACATAGACTTGATTCCTGAAAATGCCAGATGAGAGTTTTCGATATTTGTCCATTCCCCTGGATTTAATACTGACTTTGATTCTTCCACTTCATAATAATCTTGTATAATTATAAATTTTGATTTGTTATTTTTAATCCACAACGAGAAAATAAAAGAAAAAATATATACACCGACAAATATATGAACACTCACATAAACTGTATATACTACCCATCTTTATTTCTAAAATACTAATTTTAAGATACATCAATATACCCATCATGATTCTTTCTGAGTGACATACCACACCAAATTCAATATGGGTTCTCTAAGGAATCCTCTTAGGCTACTTTTTTCAAAGCCTCTGAAAGCTGCCTGCCCAGTGAAGGCTGCAACAAAGCTTTCTCTTCACTTCTCCTTAGCCTTGCATGGGTCCACTTCCTTTCAATATCAAACAGAGTATTAGAAATTCCTGGAAATGACTCCCCTGATACTTGCCTGTGGCTGCTTGGAGCATAGGATGACATACCTGTTGATAAGACAGTATACTGTTTGCTAGTTGCCCAAATGATATGGAAGAGAAACACAAGGGACTCTACAATTCTAACACTGAATATTTTAATTTAACAATTTGAACCAGCCCACTTGTCAACTAAACTTCCACATTAAATAACTCTAAAGACTAATATGGTCAGCGCAGTGGTCTCCAGCCTGTAACCCCAGCATTTTGGGAGGGCCAATGTTGCGGGATCATGAGGTTAGGAGTTCGAGACTAGCCTGGAAGCCATGGTGAAACCCCGTCTCTACTAAAAATACAAAAAAATTAGCCAGGCATGGTGGCACATGTCTGTTGTCCTAGGTACTCAGGAGTCTGAGGCAGGAGAATTGCTTGAACCCGGGCAGGTTTAGAGGTCACAGTGAGCTGAAGATCAGTGCCACGCCAGCTTGCAATCCAGGCTGGGCTACAAACAAGGCTCCATCCTTTAAAAAATAAATAAATAAATAAAATGGAAAAGACTAGTTTATGAAATATGTGTTATTAATAATATTTGACTTCGAACAAATACCTAAAGTGGTAAGTGCTTCAATGCTACAACAGTAAACAACGATAAGGTAACCACAGCAATCGTGCTTGGTAATAAAGTATTTACTTACAATTTTTTCTAATTCTTCAAGATAAACTACACACAGTTGATATTAGTATTTCCCAGAGGAGGAAACTGAGGTCTGAGAAATCAAGTGCTAAATGGTTGTTTCTCAAGGCACATTACAAGTAAATGCTGATTTTTTAATATATCATAATAAATGATAGCACAACTGTGATCCTTAAAGTCCTGTTTTTGATTAGTTCAACCATCTATTGTGTTTTTTTGTCCTTTTTAAAAAAGCCCACACTACCATGTTAGAATACTTAACATAAAACATGAAGAAACATCAAAAAATAATTTTGTAATGTCTCATATGACCACGACAGACGAAATGTTTTATGGAACGGGCAAAGACATTTTCATGTCATAGACCTAGAAAGGAAGGACAAACTGAAGAGAAAAAATAAGGGCCCAGGAGCGGTGTCTCATATTACTGTAATCCATAAATTTGGAGGCTTAAGTGGGAGAATTGCTTGAGGCCAGGAGTTTTGAGACCATCCTGGGCAACATAGGGACACCCTGTCACAACAAATGAAAGTACAAATATTAGCTGGCACTGTGGCACGTTGACTGTAGTCCTAGCGATTTTGGAGGCTGTGGTGGAAAATTGATTCAAGCCAAGGAGTTTGAGGCTGCAGTGAGGTAAGATGCACACTGAATCCAGTTGGGAGACAGTGTGAGAACCTGTCTCTTAAGAACAACGACAAAATAAGCTGGGGCGATGGGTAAATTAAAAATATGCTGCCATTGGCCAACCAATCGAACTGTTTGAAACATGCTCTTACTCCCAAGCCAGACACTTTGATAATCCCTGGACAGAAAGATGGAGCCAATTCTGGCTCCATCTTTCAATAACATATAAGATCAACCTGGGGATAGTCAATGTTTGGCTGAAAAAAATTACAGTAGTCAAGATTTAGGAGAAAAAACACCTCTAAATGTCAAAAAAATGAAAAAGAACAAATAAAGATGTGTTGATTATACACCTTACGTATAGAGGATTTACTGGTTTGGCGTATACGTACACAAAAATATATTTAAAATAGGAAAAGGGCTAGAATAATAACACCAAGAATATAACCATGATTTCAATTTTTTCTGATGGAATTAGGCAGATATTTACTTTCTGCTGTGGCTTTCTTGATCTTTACAGTTTCTAAAATAAACATATTTTAAAATAAGAAAAGATACTGAAATAAAGATATGCAAAAAAATTATATACATTGTATGAGGAATATATATTTATCATTACTACATTATATTGAAATTTTCTATTGGCTTGCAAAAATCATCTATGATATTTTTCCACAGTACAAAAAAAAGAAAAAGTGGTATTATAACAGGAATCATTTTTCTTTCCCTACCTATAAAATGTCTATCTGGTAAACCTAAGGATCAATAAATGCTCATTACAGAAACATTGGTGATTATTCATAATCTCAATAATATTGGAATGAGAAATAAAATGAATATAGTTATAACGTATGAAAATGCATTTCTATAGACAAAATAAAATTCAGAACAAAACTGAACTTAATCAGTCAGCTCTGGGGATTGTTCCAGGACACTGACAGAGATCAAAATTTGTGCATACTCAAGTCCTGTAGAAAGACACGTATAATGAAAAGAGGCCCCCCTCTTCTGTGGAATTAAAAAGCTAAATGTGAAAAAAACACTAAAACAAATCAAATTGATTTGTCAGAATAATAATCCAGATTTTAGTGTAAATATTTAATATTTCATCTTTTCAAGTGATTTTCCGAATAATGTAAGTCCAGCATTCTCAGAGTCTGAAAAGACTTTCTGGATTACCCTTCTCTGCCTCAGTGAGGAAAGGTAGTTGCGTATGTGGAATGTGAAGCCACATCTGACCTCCCTTGGGTTAACTGGCCATAATATAACTCTCACCACATGCCTAATGCCCTTTGACATCCTGGTCTTCATATTGTTCAGACAATGAAGTAGGCAATAATATAAAAGAAAATATTTCTGAAAAACATGGCTAAGAGTCCCAATGAATGTAACAGTTTGGCTTTATTTTGTTTTGTTTTTTTAGAAAAACGTTCATAATTTTCTTACTTTACACATTTTTCATTAGTTCTTTATTGGCCACATCTGAGGTTCTCAGATTCAAGCTCATGTAATGAGTATCATTCTGTGAAAAAAGTTCTAACATATCAAAGCTAAAGGAAAAATAATTGTTGAGGTTTGTTCCATAGAAATAAATTGACTCACTTAAAAGCCTTTTTTTCTGGATTTATGTCCTTCCTACTTTGTGATATTTTTAACAAAATCTTTTTGTATGCAATACTAATATTTAAAAAGATAAGTTTGAAAAAAATAATTTGGCAAAATAAAGTTTACCATCTTTAAAAATAAAAAGTCGGCACTCTATAAACATGGGATTCTTTCCTTCAATACTGTATTTTATTATGTTTTCTTAAGACATGGAATTTTGCTCTTTTGCCAGGGTGGAGTGCAGTGGCTTGATCATACCTCACCACAGCCTCAAACTCCCGGGCTTAAGCAATTCTCCTTTCTCAGCTTCCTAAGTACTTGGGATTACAGTGAATAACACTGTATTTTCTACCTGTCTTTGCTTGCTGATGTGAAATCTACAGATCGAAAGGGCTGACCGTATTTTTTTAAAAACATTGTGCTTAAGTAGACCTGTGCAATTCAAATCAGTGTTCTTCAAGTGTGAAATGCGTATTTTAAGTTCCTATCATATGCAAATGAAGAACAATAAAATACATAGCTACCACATTTTTAAATCTTATAAACTACTATTCTGCTAATGCTTATGAAAGCACATAAACAGCTGCATGTGCCAATGGGAAAAAAGATATGATTTTATTTGCATCGATAATAACTAACTGATAAACCCAGGTATACAAATATAGGCAAGACTTCTTCACCTTAGGTCTCCCTAGTAATCTGCTCACAGAAATAATATTAATATTAAATTAAAATAATCTAGTAATGTTTAGTAAGATGCCTGACAAATTATAAATTTTTACCAAGTGATAACTAACAATATTCTAATTTTTAAATCTAAACCTATTAGGAACACAAAACATGGTGCTTATTTCAGTCTTTCTACAATATCTGGATGCCTGCTATGAATCATACACTTTCTGCTTTCACAGAATTTACAGTCCAAAAGGAGTGATGGGGTTGCTATTGCAATAAGAATGATTCGATCTATTGAAACTGTATCAACAAGCTCTGAGTACATGAATAATGATCACTGAATTCAATATACCATTCTGTCACAATGTAATTAACTAATGAGAAACCATCATTACATTAAGAAAGCATTAATTATTATATTCATTCATTTTATCTCTTACTTTTTATAATGTAGTTTTACTAACAGTTGGCATTTAGAACTGGCTGATCACCTCCTATGAGCCAATTACTGTTTTGAATGTTTATACAATACATGATTTTTAATCTTCAGAGCAATTCTGCAAGTTGGGCAGGCCAGTAGCCCCATTTCATAGATGAGATAATAAAGGATCAGGAGTTAAATAACTTACCTAAACTCACACTAGATAGTTTAGAATGAAATGGGAGGTCTATATTGTTCTTTCAACTGCACCCTGTGACAAAGGAAAAATAGGAATAACTACAACCCCCATAATTGGATATCAGCTCTATTCAACATTTATGAATTTAGCATCATGAACTCAGATTTTGAAATAGTATATAGTAAATGAAACACAGACTATCTGTTAGCAGCTCTCATAAACAGATGAGACAATCAAATAAAACATAATTTCAATAAAATGCTATGGGTTCTGAATCAAATCACAATCCATTGCTACAAATACAAAAATTGATGTGGCTACACCCGTGTAAATGCACAAAAGATACACACACACACACACACACACACACTTCTCTTTCTCTGTATCCTGTGTTAAACCCTGTATCCTTTGATACAGGGGAAAGAAGTCGTACAAGAAAAGCAGGATGAAGACATGTCTCTTCCTTAGATTTCAAAGTTTTTGTTGAGAAATTCAGCATTCAACTTAATTTACTTAGTGAGAAATTACTATTATTACGTGCAATGCACTGCTCAGGTGTTTCAGGAATTGTAAACATCTTATAGAGAAACAGACTGGATCTTACTATGATTTGGAGAAAATGAAACAAATATAGAATACTCAAGGAAGAAAAAGCTGTGTGCCCTTAACAAACCATAATTCAAATGATGAGGCATTTTGTCAGGGAGAGAAAACATCATTTTTCTTTGAAGATAGAAAATCAGCTTCATGGAATCTGCTTACCTTTTCATTCTCATTTTTGATCTTTTATCCACATAAAAAAAAATTTGGAGAGAATTGTGAACAATAAGGATACAATTCTCCCAATATTCCTCTGAAGATAATGCAATGCTTATAAAACTGATTAACTCCCTTTAAGTTTTTCCTATATTTGTTGAATAAAATTAATCAAATTATATATAAAACTTTACATGCTTTCTGCTTCCTTCATATATTGTTGTAAATGTCTTCTTATATTGTATCTCTAATAATCTTTTTTTTTTTTGAGATGGAATCTTGCTCTGTCTTCCAGGCTGGCCACCTCCTGGGCTCAAGCGGTTCTCCTGCCTCAGTGTCCTGAGTAGCTGGGATTACAGGTGCCTGCCACAATGCCTGGCTAGTTATTTTGTTGTTTATTTGTTTGTTTGTCTGGTTTTTTTTGTTGTTTTTAGTAGAGATGGGATTTCACCACGTTAGCCAGACTGATTTCAAACTCCTGACCTCAGGAGTTTTGTCTCACCCACCCAAATTGCTGGAATTACAGGTATGAGTCACTGCACCTGACTCTAATCATTGATTCTAATGATTATAAAATGTTCTCATTGGGGAATATCGACTTCTTTAGTAATTTCTCTTCTCTTAAGCAAGAGGTTATTTTGAAATACTTGCTATTATCATTTTAGAACTCAAGTCTTTTTCAAAGCAGTCTTTCTTTTCCAAATTTGAGACTTTTTCTTAAGAAATAATTCAAGAAATGAAAATACTGTGACAAAATATAGAACTTTGTGACAGTTCTTGGACACTTTAGAAATATATAGCTATTACTTTCAAAAATATTAATATAATTCACAATATTATCAGAAATCCATGGGGAGCATATGCTTCAGTGTACCAGACAGAGCAATGGGCACAACCAAGTCGTCACTTGTTATGCTACTGTGAGCAGCAGAACAATAGCAAAAGGGTTCTATCTAATCATTTCAACATGGGAGCAAACTTTTTATTAGAATTTCTTGCTAATATCAAAATATTCAACTAAAACAATTTTGTTTCCTGGGAAATATATAAAATATCAGTAAGCATGATAAAATACACTATCACTATGAAATGCAATAATTTACTGTATGAGATAAACAGGGTTTCACAGAAAGATAAAGTCTTTGTTCACAAAGAGATTCTCAGATTATTTGAATGATATTTAATAAACTTAGAGTTGACCCTTGAACACATGGTGGTTGGGATGCCGAGATACCATGTAGTCAGAAATCAGCGTATAACGTTTGACTTCCTCAAAACTTAGCTATCAATAGCCCTACTGTCGACTAGAAGCCTAATGATAATATTCACAGTGATTAACGCATATTTTATATGTTACATGTATACTGTATTTTTACACTAAAGTTATCTAAAGGAAAGAAAATGGTATTAAGAAAATCAAAAGAAAAATATATTTAATATTCATTAATGGAATATTAAATCTAATTAGTGGAAGTGGATCATTATAAGGGTTTTCGTCCTCATCATCTTCATGTTGAGTAATCAGAGAGAGAGGAGAAAGAGGAGGGGTTGGTCTTGCTGTCTCAGGGTAGCGGAAGCAGAAGAAACTCCAATTGTAAGTGACTCACATAGCTCCAACCAGTGTTATTCAAGGATCAACAGTATATATAGGTCGAAAGTTTTAAAACTGTATTCTCTAATTTTCTAAATAAAATTAAACTACATTACATAAAAAAATTAATAGAAAATTTCTTGGAATTTCAGGCAGGTAAATTGGGGCGGGGGGTGCTGAAACTATATACTAGATAAACCATTGTACTATTGGATTTCCACTTAGTTCACATATGTGATTAACACACATATGATGCGAGAGGCAGTGCTTAGAGATGTAGCAGAAAAGGTAGCATAGGGTAGTTCAAGATGGGGCCTAGATGCATGGCTGAAGAATCTGTATAGATCATTTACTAATTCAAACATAAAATGAATACTATGAAGAGAAGAGATGAAATGAAATTACATATACATTCTGAAAGAAGTAAAGATTTCCTGATGGAAAAGTAAAAACAAATAATATTAAAGACACTCCCAAGCACTAAGAAAGAAATTGGCTCTGTGAGAAAGAGAGAGATATCATCAGCTTAATTATTTATATTGTAAGTCATCTTGATGCTTTAAAGGTGATATCCTTAAGGATATAACTTACAATACTTTTTTCTTCAAAATATCAAGTGCCTACTGTGTCTTAATAAGTATTCTAAGCCAATGCAGAAATGAACAAATGAGACAGATTTTCTTGCACCTAAAGTGCTAAAAAGTCGCAGGGTGAGAAACACAAGTCAGCAAGTCAAAATACAACATTGAAAAAGTGAAGCTGGCACAGTGGCTCTGGCCTATAATACCAGCAATTCAGGATTCTGAAGCAGGAGGATCACTTGTGCTTAGCAGTTCAAGACCAGCCTCGGCAACAAAGTGAGAGCCCATCTCTAAGAAAAGATACACAAAATTAGCTGGGGTTGTGGCACATTCCTGTATTCTCAGACACTGGCTTAGATGAGAGGATTGCTTGAAATTGGGAAGTCAAGTCTGCAGTGATCTGGTATGGCACCATGCTTATGCCTGGGTGACAGAGCAAGACCCTGTTTTGAAAAAAAAAAAAAAAATTGATAGAGTAACGCATTGTGATAAGTGCTTTAGAGAAAAATACAGCAGAAAAATAAAATAAATAAAGTATCATAGACAAAATTGATTTTTGTTTTGTTTTTGTTTTTGAGACAGAGTCTCGCTCTGTCTCCCAGGCTGGAGTGCAGTGGTGTGATCTCAGCTCACTGCAAGCTCTGCCTCCCGGGTTCACGCCATTCTCCTGCCTCAGCCTCCTGAGTAGCTGGGACTACAGGCGACCGCCACCACGCCAGGCTATTTTTTTTAGTATTATTAGTAGAGATGGGGTTTCACCGTGTTAGCCAGGATGGTCTCGATCTCCTGACCTCGTGATCCGCACGCCTCGGCTCCCCAAAGTGCTGGGATTACAGGCATGAGCCACTGAACCCGGCCCAAAATTGAATTTATAATATCATGGTCAGAAAAGACCTAGTATAGAATATATTTGGGCAGATACCTAAGGGAGGCTAGAAACGAAGATGCGTGGCTGTTTCATGTATTTCAGCTTTTTCCTAGCTATTTAGAAGTGATAACTACATTAAAAATATCTAAATGTAAACTGATTATTTCTCCACACCATATTTGCCCCCATTGTCTATTATGAAGTTTCTGACATAAAGGAGAAGGAATGAGAGTAGAGAAAACTGAAGCCAGATCTCAAGGTTGAGAGAAACTTACTTACGATCAGTAAAGTCTCATAATATGTATGGCAATTTAAGCATGGTAGGTGAGTGTTATTCCCTGTGAAATGAATCAAAATCTTACTGGGAATACTGAAAGTAAATATGTCAAGTGTATATGGAGACCAGAGACAAGTGCTCTGCTGTCTTTGGCACAGAGCACAAGCAACATCTTAAAGCTTCATTACTTGTTCTCAATATAAGAGGGGAGGAGAATGTCTGCCTATTGACCTCAACAGCCTCCTCCTGCAACTAATCATCCTTCATTCCCCTTGTCCCTGAATTCCCTTGACCCACCCCTCCTTCATTTGATTGGCTCTGTGTACTTGTTAGAATCAGAAGATCTGGGGGAACTGTGGCTTCTGAACATGTACACTAGACTCTACTCATATCCAGCCCTGTGACCCTACAAACATGCTCAACTGAATTCCTCCCATAGAGATACTCTTCCTGCTGAGTTTCTCTCCTCTGCTCCTAGAGCCAAATGGCATCTCCTGTCCTATCCCTGGATGGCTTAACCCAGGAAAATTCCTGGATCCAAGAAGAGTCAGATAAAGGAACGGTGGCCTTTGGGTGCTGAGATTCTCATAGAGATAAAGGGGATATCCTGAAATCTAGGGTTTCTTCCTTCCCTTTTCCCTCCCTTACAGCTTCTGCTGCTCCTGGGAGCTGTGCTCTATCTCTCATCCAGCTCAGACTGTTGCTGGGCCCGAGAGTCTTTGCATAGCCAAGGTGGTTCTTGAAGAACTCTTGTCTGCACAAGGTCTGAGCTGGTTCTCCAGAATCTGCAGCACGGGTTTCCATAACTGCATGAAGATCTGGAGCCACCGGTAACTAGGCAGAGAGTGTTCTCATGTGTCTGACATGGCATGTCACTCCTCTCTATGAGCGGTAGAATAAATGCATTCAGATGAAGCCCTGCCATCATTACTTCGTCAAGTAGAAATACATTTCAATTTACCTCAGAGCAACATGTCCTACACTACCTTGGCCCAGGGAGGTCCCTGAGATGGAGCTTTGTAGACTTTCTCTCCTTTACCCCTTGAGCTGGGATGAGCAATGCCAGGTAATATAGGAGGGAATCCTACATCCTGTGGTTGCTGAGAGGCCCTTGGAAGCCTTCATCTGGAGCATGAGGAGCAGGAGAAATGTCCCTTCTGGAGTGGAGGCCAACAGTGTTCTTAGATTAAATTCTTACATTACAATAAAAGTGAATCGCCTGGGCACGGTGGCTCATGCCTGTAATCCCAGCACTGTACTAACCACTCTACTAAAAATGCAAAACAAACAAAAAAAAATTAGCCAGGCATGGCAGTGGGCACCTGTAATCCCAGCTACTTGGGAGGCTGAGGCAGGAGAATTGCTTGAACCTGGCAGGCAGAAGTTGCCGAGAAGTGAGCCGAGATCACTTCACTGCACTCCAGCCTAGGCAAGGCAATAGAGAAAGACTCCATCCAAAAAAAAAAAAAAAAAACTTCTGTTTTGAAAAGACTTAATCATCATCTATCTTAACAACCCCCTATGCCCCCTGAAATGCAGTCAGTTGAAAGAAAGGGATTGGTCTTCAGAGATTTATATAAGGACACTTTAAGAGCCAAGCTCATTCTTCTCCAGAACCCACAGAGTGGCTTGGCACCTGGCCTTGGAGAATTCCAAAAGCTACCAGGACTGCACTCGTGAGGCTCTGATCCCTGAACTGAATTCATCTTATTTGACAGCAGGCTTTGGTGAGAACATAGATATTTTTCTGAGGTAAGTACACAATTTCCAGAGTAGGAGCTACTATTAGGTTACAAACCAAAACAAACAAAATTTGGGGACTTTAATTTATCTGCAAACTTAGATTTTTTTTAGATGAAATGATCTCATTTTCTGAGTTTTAAAAATGGCTCCATTTCTTTTTTAAAATTATTCTAAACATAATCCGTAGGTTTACAAGCTCCATTTACTTAACCTGTTTACAAATTAACATTTTTGTCATCTGTCTTGCTACATGTTCCTCAAATTAAAGTTATGATTAATTTTTTACTTAATGTATTTCTAAGTTATTTGTATAGATTGTAAGCATTTTGCAATAGTTTCCAAATATCTAGTAATTTTTTAATCTCTGTGGGTTCTATAAATGGCTTATGGGTGTTGTAATTTATGTGTATAAATGTGTTACATTCTACTGTACTAGTGGTAATGTGCCTGTGTTACAATGTATGGCTATATATAGGTAGAGAGTGCATTGTCCAGGGTAAGCAAACACATTCTTTAACCTTGACTCCTTCCTGCTTACTAAAGACCGTGATCAGGGACAGTCTTTTATTTTATTTTATTTTATTTATTTATTTAATTTTTGTTTATTTTTTTATTTTTTTATTATACTTTAGGTTTTAGGGTACATGTGCACAATGTGCAGGTTTGTTACATATGTATCCATGTGCCATGATGATTTCCTGCACCCATTAACTCGTCATTTAGCATTAGGTATATCTCCTAGTGCTGTCCCTCCCCCTCCCCCCACCCCACAACAGACCCTGGAATGTGATGTTCCCCTTCCTGTGTCCATGAGTTCTCATTGTTCAATTCCCACCTATGAGTGAGAACATGCGGTGTTTGGTTTTTTGTCCTTGTGATACTTTACTGAGAATGATGTTTTCCAGTTTCATCCATGTCCCTACAAAGGACACGAACTCATCATTTTTTTATGGCTGCATAGTATTCCATGGTGTATATGTGCCACATTTTCTTAATCCAGTCTATCGTTGTTGGACATTTGGGTTGGTTCCAAGTCTTTGCTATTGTGAATAGTGCCGCAATAAACATACGTGTGCATGTGTCTTTATAGCAGCATGATTTATAGTCCTTTGGGTATATACCCAGTAATGGGATGGCTGGGTCAAATGGTATTTCTAGTTCTAGATCCCTGAGGAATCGCCACACAGACTTCCACAATGGTTGAACTAGTTTACAGTCCCACCAACAGTGTAAAAGTGTTCCTATTTCTCCACATCCTCTCTAGAACCTGTTTTTTCCTGCTTTTTTAATGATGGCCATTCTAACTGGTGTGAGATGGTATCTCACTGTGGTTTTGATTTGCACTTCTCTCATGGCCAGTGATGATGAGCATTTCTTCATGTGTTTTTGGCTGCATAAATGTCTTCTTTTGAGAAGTGTCTGTTCATGTCCTTTGCCCACTTTTTGATGAGGATGTTTATTTTTTTCTTGTAAATTTGTTTGAGTTCATTGTAGATTCTGGATATTAGCCCTTTGTCAGATGAGTAGGTTGCAAAAATTTTCTCCCATTCTGTAGATTGCCTGTACACTCTGATGGTAGTTTCTTTTGCTCTGCAGAAGCTCTTTAGTTTAATTAGATCCCATTTGTCAATTTTGGCTTTTGTTGCCATTGCTTTTGGTGTTTTAGACATGAAGTCCTTGCCCATGCCTAGGTTTTCTTGTAGGATTTTAATGGTTTTAGGTCTAACATTTAAGTCTTTAATCCATCTTGAATTAATTTTTGTATAAGGTGTAAGGAAGGGATTATTTTTTGCACACAAAACAATAAACATTTTCTAAAAGTACATACAAACAAAAAGATGCATATCAAACTTATTAGGAAGGTTGCACATGGGAAGACGGGAAATAGAAATGGGGGGTGGGAATTAAAGAAAATAAATGAGAGAGGGACTTTGTATGGATCAATGATAATAACTCAATCCTCTATTTGACAAAGAAGAAGGAGAAGGAAGAGGAAGAAAAAGAAAGTGGGATAAAGGATCAGAAAGGGAGGAAAATAGAAAAAATTAGAGTATAACTCCAGGGTAGACCTGTTTTGTTGTCGCTTGGTTGATTGGTTGGGTTGACAGTTGTATTTTTCATATGTTTCGCCATGTTGGCCAGGCTGGTCTCAAGCTCCTAGCCTCAAGCGATCAACCCCCCTCAGCCTTCCAGAGTACTGGGACTACAGGCGTGAGCCACCACATCCAGCCCACACATTGCTTCTGGCCTCTGTGGTAGACCTCCCAGATGGGGCGGCCGGGCAGAGGCACTCCCCACATCCCAGACGGGGCGGCCAGGCAGAGGTGCTCCTCAATTCCCAGACGGGGCAGACGTGCAGAGACGCTCCTCACTTCCTAGACAGGGTGGCGGCCGGGCAGAGGGGCTCCTCACTTCCCGGATGGGGCGGCTGGGCAGAGGCGCTCCTCACATCCCAGATGATGGGTGGCCGGGCAGAGGTGCTCCTCACTTCCCAGATGGGGGGCCGGGCAGTGGCGCCCCTCACATCCCAGAAGGGGCGGCCAGGCAGAGGCGCTCCTCACTACCCAGACAGGGCAGCCGCGCAGAGGCACTCCTCACTTCGCAGATGGGGTATCCGGGCAGAGGCGCTCCTCACTTCCCAGATGGGGTGGCTGCACAGAGGCGCTCCTCACTTCTTCCCAGATGGGGTGGCTGGGCAGAGACGCTCCTCACTTCCTAGATGGTGTGGCGGCCGGGCAGAGGGGCTCCTCACTTGCAGGACGGGGGGGCCACGAAGAGGCGCTCCTCACATCCCAGACGATGGGTGGCCGGGCAGAGGGGCTCCTCACTTCCCAGACAGGGCGGCCAGGCAGAGGCGCTCCTCACTTGATCAGGGATGGTCTTCATGTTGTCCACAGGGTGTCTCCCAAGATGAGAGTAACAGCTGGCTTACATCTTCAGTGATTCAAGTCTGCAAGGTGAATACACTTGTGCTTGGGAGGGAAAGCAGAGAAGCCGCTGTCTGTTCTTAGCCTGGAACTCACTTCAGTGCTAAAAGCACATCATAGCAGTTCTGCTTGCAATAAAGTCTAAACTAACAATCTGCCTTTGGCTTGAGCTTTTCTCTTACAAAATAAGCTATTAAGTCATGCCTTGATTTTAGGTCTCTCCACGGGGCGGGCTAAGCATCTAGAGCTCCCCTGTGGCAGCCAGCTGGGAAAGCCACCCCTGTGTCATGCCCTCCAGTGTGAGGCAGTGGCCATGGTGGCGGCTGTGATCTGATGGGGCCCCTTCAGGCCCATCATGGGGCAGAGGAGGGTGTGGTGCCTCCCACACCAGGGCAGAAGCACTGGTAGGGCGAGCGGGCCGTGAGGTCCCAGGTCTCCTTGCACTGAGTGACCTCAACAGGGAACCAGGGCTCAGGGGAGGGTAACTGGGTTGGGGGTGGGGTGCGGAGTGACAGGACCCATCCCTGTGGCAATGCTACACTGAATGGAGGCCTGCCTACAGGTAACCAGGTGGTCACAAGGCCCAACAGGAGCAGGAGAGGAGCAGGAGGAGGAGCAATCCCAGAGAGAGACAGGCAAGGAAGGCTGCAGAGACCACCCCCAGTTGGTATTTTTTTAACCCATCCTTCTCCCGCCACCCTCACGTAGTCCACAGCGTCTATTTTTCCCATATTGATGTCTATGTGTGTTCAATATTTAGCTCCCCCATGTAAGCGAGAACATACAGCATTTGGCTTTCTATCCTGCATGAATTTGCTTAGGATTAAGGCCTCCAGTTCCATCCACATTGTTGTAAAGGAGGTGATTTCATTTTTTTACGGCTGTATAGTATTCCATGGTGTATATGTACCATATTTTATTTATACAGTCTACCATTGAGGGACTCCTGGGTTGATTAGGTCTGTGCTATTTTAAATAGTGCAGCCATGAACATAGGAGAGTATATGTCTTTTTGGTAGAATGATGTATTTTCTTTTGAGTATATACTCAGTAATGAGATAATTGTATCAAAAGGTAGCTCCGTGTTCAGTTCTTTGAGAGATCTCCAGACTGTTTTCCACAGTGGGTGCACTAATTTACATTTCTTGCTTTATGTTTAGTTCACAAAATTTCTACTAGACTCAGCTCAGGGCTGCAGCCCTGACTGCAGCAGGTGCTGGGGCTTCCCTAAGTAGATACTGTGCACAGGTAAAGAGAGTGCTCAGATCCCAGGGTTGTGAGAAGTGATGCAGAGGAAGGAGTTAAGGAGAGGGCCACATTTGGATGCCCTGAGGAGGAATGACAGGCAGATGTAAGGAAGGTGGTACTGTGCTAGTCACTGGTGACATCCTCCTAGTTCCAAAATTTCCTGGAAAGCAGGAAGGCTCACAATTCCCAAGCATGCTGCAGTTCTGGAGGGCACAGGGCTACTATCCTTCCCAGCGTGACTCTCTTTTCTCCCAATAAACATGGGACTCTGAAGCCAAAAGTCAGAATGAATTATCTTCCACCCACACAACACTTAAACCTTCGATTTATGATTGAATTACACACACACACATGCGCAGGCACACACATGCATCCATCTCTGTAATAAAACGTCCTTAGCTGATGCTAGACAGATCTGTGATCTGTGATTATCTCTACCCTTTTGGGCAACAAGAATAGTGAATTGATTGACAAAATTGATTGACTCCTGGAAACTAATGTAAAAATGTAATATACATGCAATACACATGGTGTACTCCCCCTGTGACATCAGCAGCAACATTCCCCTAGAGTATTACAAATAATATCAGAGGGGGTGTACACCCATAATGTACATAGCATGTAAAATTAGGAGCAGCATCTCCCAAAGATATTATGAATAATATCACAGAATGTGTACACACATGACTTATACCCCATGTGATGTTAGGAGTTACATCCTTCTAGTATGTTAGGAATAATACCACAAAGGTGTTCACACATGGAGAACAGCGTATGTAATATTAGGATTAACATGCGTCGAAAATATTACAAATAACATCACTGGGGTGTGCACACATTATGTACACGCCCTGTGACATTAGGAGTACATTTCCCTGACACATTACGAGTAATATCAGAGAGTGTACACCTTCTGTGACATTTGGAGTAATGTCCCCTGGATAGTACGAATAGTATCACAGGGTGTACATCCCTTGTGACCTGAGGAGTAACCTCTTTCTTGGATAATGCAAATAATATCACAAAATGTACAGCCCCTGTGGCATTAGGAGTAACATCCACCTAGGATATTAGGAATAATATCACAGGAAGTATACCCCGTGTGACAGTAGGAGTAACCTCCCTCTAGGATATAATGAACAAATACAGAGGATGCACACGTATTGTGACATTAGCAGTAACATCCATTTAGGATATTATGAAAATTATCACATTGTGAACACCCCCTGTGATATTAGGAGTAACATCCTCCTACAATATTGGGAACAATATCACACGGTGTACATTCCTGGTGGCAATAGAGGTAACATTTCTTTAAGATATTATGAATAATATTACAAGATGTACAGCCCCGTGATATTAGGAGTAACATTTCCATAAAATAGTACAAATAATATCACAGTGTGTACACCACGGGTGACATTAGGAATACAAAATTATTAGGAATAACTTCACAGGGTGTACATCCTCTGTGACATTGGGAGTACCATCTTTCTAAAATATTACGAATAATATCACAAAAGGTACACTCCCTGTGACATTAGAAGTAACATCCACCTAGGATATTATGAATAATATCACAGGGAGTACACCCCCTGTGACATAAGAAGTAACATCACCCGAGGATATAAGAAATAATATCAGGTTGTGTACATGCATGGTGACATTAGTAGTGACATCCTTTTAGGATATTATGAATATTATCAGAGTGTGAACACCTTCTGTGACATTAGGAGTAACATCATCCCACAATATTGGGAATAATACCACACGGTATACACCGCCTGTGACATCAGTGGTAACATTTCTTTAGGATATTACAAATAATATGACAGAGTGTACAGCCCCTGTGATATTAGGAGTGACATATCCAAAAAACCTTTCAAATAATATCACTGTTTGTACACCTTGTGTGACATTAGGAGTAACATCCCCCGAAAATATTATGCATAACTTCACAGATTGTACACCCTCTGTGATATTAGGAGTTAACGTCTTCCTAGAATGTGAAGAATAACATCACAGGATGTACACCCCCTTGACGTGAGGAGTAACATCACTCTAGGATATGATGAATAATATAACAAAGTGCACACAATTTGTATGGTAGGAGTAACATCCCCCTGGGATACTAGCACACCCCCTGTGACAATAGGAGTAACATCCCCTTAGGATATTACAAATATTATCACAAGGTTTACATGCATTGTGACATTAGTAACAATATCCAGCTAGTATATTGTGAATAATATCACAGGGTGTACACATTTGCGACGTTAGGAGTAACATCCCCCTAGAATATTACGAATAATATCAGAGGGTGTACACACCCTGTGGCTTTAGGAAAATCATTCCCCTGGATCACCACGAATAATGTCACAGGATGTTAAACCCCTGTGCCAATAGGAGTAATATACTTCTAGGATATGACGAATAATATCACAGTGTGTACACCCGCTGTGACATTAAGAGTCATTTTTCCTAAAGTATTATGAGAAGTATCACAGGGTGTACACACATAGAGAACACCTGCTGTGATATTAAAAGTTATACCTCCCTGGGATATTGTGAATAACATCACAGGTTGTACATCATGTGTGTACACCCACTGTGATTTTTAAAGTAATATCTCCTTAGGATATTACAAATAGTATCAATAGGTGTACACACCCTATGACATTAAGACAACACCCCTTTAGGGTACTCCAAATAATATCCCATGGTGTAGACCCCATGTGACATTAGGAGTATCATCTTGCTTGGATATTACGAATGAGATCATAGGGTTGACACCTCATGTGATTTTAAAAGTAAAATCCCCCAGGAATTACTAATAATAACACAGGGTGTACACCCTTGTGATGTTAGGAGTAACATCCTCCCAGGATATTACGAATAATATTCAGAAGGTGTACACACAGAAGGTCACATTAGTAGTAATATCCCACTTGTATAGTGTGAATAATATCGCAGGGTATACACACATGTGACATTAGGAGTAACATCCCCCTGGAATATTGCGAATAATATCGCTGTGTTTACACCTGCTGGGACATTAGGGGTATCATCCCGCTAAAATATTACGTAAATATTTATAAAATTATGAGCATCTCCTTAAGGTATTATGAATAATATCACAGGATGTGTACACACGTGGCATATACCCCAGGTGATGTTAGGAGTTACATCCTTCTAGTATGTTAGGAATAATACCACAAAGGTGTTCACACATAGTTAACAGCAAATGTAATATTAGGATTAACATCCCTCGAGAATATTTCAAAGAACATCACAGGGGCTGTGCACACATGATGTACATGCCCTTTGACATTACGAGTACATTTCCCTGACACATTTCAAGTAATATCACAGTGTTTACACCTTATGTGACATTTGGAGTAACGTCCCCCATGATAGTACGAATAATATAACAGGGTGTACATCCCCTGTGACCTGAGGAGTAATATCTTTCTAGAATACTATGAAGAATATCACAATATGTACACCCCCTGTGTCATTAAAAGTAAAATTCCCCTAGGATATTATGAAAAATAACGCAGGAAGTACACCCCGTGTGACATTAGAAATAATATCCCCTGAGGATAAAGCGAATAAAGTCAGAGAATGTACATGCGTTGGGACATCAGTAATAACATCTCTTTCAGATAATACGAATAATATCAAAGGGTGTACACGCATTGTGAAATTAGTAGTGAACTCCCGCTAGTATATTGCAAATTTTATGACAGGGTGTATATGCGCTGTGACATTCATAGTAACGTTTTCCTAGAATATTACAAAGAATATTAAAGGGTGTACAGGACCTGTGATTTACGAGTAACATTTCCATAGAATATTACACTGTGTGTACGCCCCATGTGACATTAGGAGTAACATCCCACGAAACCATAACGAATAATTTCACAAGGTGTACACCCTCTGCGACATTAAAGGTAACATTTCCCTAGAATATTATGATAATAACAACAGAGTGTACACCCCCTGTGATATAGGGAGTAACATCTTATAAAGATAATACGAGTAATTTGATAAGGTGGACAAACCCTGTGACATAAGGAGTAAAATCCCTCTAGGACATTACGAATATCAAAGGGAACACACGCCGTGTGACAATAAAAGTAACCTCCCCTTAGGATATTACGAATAATACCACAAGGTGTACACACACTGTGACATTATTATTAATGTCCCGCTAGGATATTGTGAATAATATCACGGTGTGTACAGTCCTGTGACATCAGGATGAACATTCCCCTACAATATTACGAATAATATAGCAGGGTGTACACCCCCTGTGATTTTGGTAGGGCCATCCTTCTAGAATATGGATAATAATGTCCCAGGGTGTTAACCAAGTGTGGCAGTAGAGGTAAAATCCTAGTAGTGGAGTAATATCACTCCCCTCTCCCCGCCTGGATATTGGGATCCACATCGCAGGGGGGCGGGCGGCTCCCGTGATGTAGGGAGTAATGTCACCCCGCCTCTCCCCCACAGGATATTACGATCCACGGTGGACACACGGCGTGTTTACGTTATTGTGAGTAATACCTTCTCTGCCTCTGGAGACTACCAACTATATCATAGACGGGTGTACATCCTCTGCACGATTTGCAGTATTAGCATCCTCTTCCCCCTGGATATTAACAACAGTATCACAGGAGTGTTTCTACCCACAGCGGCATTGGGTGTAGTATCATCCTCTCCCACGTTGAATTTAGGAACAATATCACTGGGGGCGTGTACACTCCCTGTGATATTGAAAATAATATCATCCTCTTTTCTCGCGGATCATGGGAGCAATATTAATGGGAGGTGTAGGCTTTCTGCAATATTGAGAGTAATGGCATCCTCTCCGCTTTGAATATTAAGGGCAATGTCACAGGGCGGGTGTACACTCTCTGCGATATTGGCAATAATATTATCCTCTCCCCAACCTGCATATTAGGAAAAATATCACAGAGTGGGTGTACACCCTCTGCGATATGAGTAGTAATATCATCTTCTCCCCTTCTGGATATTAGGAACAATATCACTCGAGAGGGTACACTTTCTTCGAGACTGAGAGTAATATCAACTTCTCCGCCTTTGAATATTAAGAGAAATATCACAGGGGGGATGTACAGCCCCTGAGATATTGGGAGTAATATTGGGCTCTTTTCCTCCATGGATGTCAGGAACAACATCTCAAGGTGGGTTTACACCTCCTGCTACATGGGGAGTCATATCATCTCTTTTCCTGGATATTAGGGACAATATCACAGGGTGGGTGTGCGCAGCCTGCGATATTGACTGTAATATCATCCTCTCACCCTCCGGATATTAGGAACAATATCACAGAAGGGGCGTACACTCCCTGTGATATTGGAAGTAGTATCATTTTCTCCTTCCATGAATATCAGGAGCAATATCCCCGGGTGGATGTACACCCACTGCTATGTTGGGAGTAATGTCATACTCTACCCCCTGGATATTAGGAGCAATATCACAGGGTGGGTGTACATCCATAGCGATATTGGCAGTTATTAATATCATGCTCTCCCTCTCTGGATATTACGAAAAATATCATGGGGGGGGGCGGTGTACACCCCGGCACTATTGGGAGTAATATCATTCTCTCTTATTCTGGATAGTAGAAACAATATCACAGGCGGGGTGTACACCCTCTGTGATATTGGGAGTAATATGATCCTCTCCCAACGTGGATATTACGAACAATCTCACAAGGGGGGCTGTACAGGTCTTTGATATTGGTAGTAATATCATCCCCTCCCCCTTGCATATAAGAAACAGTATGACAGGTGGGGTGGACATCCCCCGCGATATGGGGAGTAATATCACTCTCCTCTCCCTCCCTGGATATCATGACCCAAAGTGGGCACACAGCGTATTTACCATATTGTGAGTAATATCATCCCCCCCAGAAATTATGAACAATATCACAGATGGGTGTACACCATCTGCAACGTAGGGAGTGATAACATCCTCTCCACCCCTGAATATTAGGAACAATATCAAAGAAGTGTTTATACAACCTGCGATATTGGGAGTAATACCATCCTCTCCCACGTTGAAATTCAAGACAGTATCACTGGGGGCGTGTCCACCCCGTGTGATACCGAAAGTCATATCATCCTCTTCTCTCCTGGATCGTGGGAACAATATCACTGGGGTGCTGTACACTTTCTGCGATATTGGGAGTAATATCCTCTCCGCCTTGGAATATTAAGGACAATATCACAGGGGGGCTGTACACATCCTGTGCTATTAACAATAATGTTATCCTCTCCTGCCCTGCATATTAGGAAAAATATCACAAAGTGGCTGTACACCTCCTGCGACATGGGGAGTAATATCATCTTCTCTTCTTCCGGAAGTAGGAACAATATCACACGAGTTTGTACACTTTCTGTGATATTGGGAGTAATATCAGCTTCTCCGCCTTTGAATATTAAAAACAGCATCACAGAATGGATGTACACCCCCTGCGATATTGGGAGTAATATCAGCCTCTACCCTTCATGGATATCAGGAATAATATCCCAGGGTCGGTGTTCTGCTGCTGCTGTATGGGGAGTCATAGCATCCTCTCCCTTCCTGGATATTATTAGCAACAACATCACAGGGTGGGTGTGCACAGCCTGCGATATTGGGAGTAATATCACCCTCTCCCCCTCCGGATATTAGGAACGATATCACAGAAGGGGTGTACACTCCCTGGGATACTGGGAGTCATATCATTCTCTTCTTCCGTGAATATTAGGAGCAATATCACCGGGTGGATGTACACCCACTGCTATATTGGGCGTAAAGTCATACTCCACCCCCTGGATATTCGGCTCAATGTCACCGGGTGGGTGCACACCTACTGCGATATTGAAAGTAATACCATGCTCTCTCCCTCCCTGGACGTTAGGAACAATATCATAGGTGGGTGTACACCCACTGCGGTATTAGGAGTAATGTGATTGTTAATTACTACTTATTATTAACATTAATATTAACTACCAATATCAATATTGAGAAATAATTGCAAATAAAAAGTTTTCATATTATTATTAATATTAATTATTGGTACCCAATATTATTGTTTTCTAATTAATAAGATCAGTATCAATTGTTAATATCAGTCATTTTTAATAATTAATATTAATAATTTTATTGTTATCATTAATATAACTATTTAATAATTATTATCATTATTATCGGTATTGATTTTAAATCACTCACTTAACGAAAACTCAGGCTACATACAACTACGCAAAGGGCCTAACATTGTAAGCCCTTAGGGACTGCTTCAACCGTTCGCTGACACAATAACACTTTTCAGCAAAGAACCCCTATGGCCCTGAACATCTACTACTACCTTTATGTTATGGCTCCCACCCTGTCCCTTTCTATCGCTCTCCTATTGTGAACCCCCCTCCCTATATCAGATCGTCTAATTAATTTTAATATAGGCCTCCTATTTTTACTAACCATATCAAGCCTAGCCGTCTATTCCATTCTATGATCAGGATGAGCAATTAAATTCAAATTATGCACTAATTGGCACATTACAAGTTGTAGCCCAAACAATTTCATAAGAAGTAACCCTAGTCGTTATCTTGCTATCAATTCTACTGATAAGTGGCTGGTTTAACTTATATGCACTCATCACAATGCAAGAAATCCTCTGACTGCTCCTATCATCACGGCCCCTAGATATGATATGACTCGTCTTCACACTAGCAGAAACTAATCGAGTCCCTATATTATATATATGTAATTTCTTATATTATATATAAAATATAATATATAAAATATAAATATATATTTATATTTTATAATATAAATATTGTTTATATTATAAGTAGAATATAAATAATATTTATATTTAATAATTATTATATTTATATTATACTTATAATATAAAATATATTATATAACATGTAAATAAAAATATAATATTTTATGTATAATATATGTTTATATGAAATATAAACATATATTTACCTATAATATATAATATGTAATATATATTATATAATTATATATAATTTTTATAACCTCTGTAGAGGGAATTGTTTTTGTTTCTATATCCATCCGTAAAAAAATACTATGTCAGTGTCCATAATAAAAATGCTGGCGAAAAATAGGAACTATAGTCACGTAAGAGACAAAAGAAAGTCTGTTAGTATAAATATATCGATGCATATAAATGGTGTTTGTTTTTACAGGGTTTAGTAAAATGCATTCTAGTTTTCTAAACAATTTCCTCATTACAGTATGTTTATTTTTCTCTCTTTCATGATTGGAAAGAGTGCCACAATACGCATCCCTGTAGAATCATCCTTGATTATATCTAAGGGACTTTCTCCAGTAATAAAATTACAGGGTTAATATATTCATACAGGTATTACAAGGTAACAAAACAACATCCCGAATTCTTTCATCAGCAAAGCCCAGTATAATCCTAATCCAGGTAGCCACTCTAATTGATGCAATTAACTCAGATACAGAAGTATATACATACATATGTATATCTCTGCATGTGTGGATGCACTTAAATGGTTTTAAATACCATCGACTTTTCCTCTCAAACAGTATTTTTGTTGAGAATGAGGTATATTCTCTAGTTCATCAAAAATATTTTTAAAATTCTTAGATGGTTATGTTTGTTACAGTGACCTGCTGGATTAGAATTAGATCGGGTTTAAAACAATGAAAGAATCTGAGAGAGGGGGCATAGTGTGGGTTGTTAATTAGCACATGGATCAAAGGAGATTACTGATGTGTTTAGAAGCCACAACATTGACAGAATAAATCCAGAACTAACAATCCAATTGTAGATCTCTTTACTGTGGTATTTTCTGCCATCTCTGCTCCATAAGACACACCTTAACCACTTTGTGGTGGTATCTGCAGTATTCTATTTTAGTCTAAATAGCATTTTCTCTCAAATACATTCTGTTTCTCTGTCCTTCATCTTCCCTCCCAGCTGTATTTTCTCCCTAGAGAACACTAGTAGAATGTTCTCCCTAATTTCAGATTTCAGATACGCATCCGTAAAATAATCTTATGGAGACACATTTTAGTTGCTACTGAATACTTGGTTGTTTACAGAAGTTCACAGCATTACTACTGTCCTCCAAAAAATGGTTTCCCACTTCCACAGCAAATCTCATCATTGACTCTGCCATCCAAGTTTATTCTATGCCAATCTGTAAGAATCTGGAAAAATACTTAAAATACATTTTAAGTATTCATCATGCACATGTATTGTATTTTATTTTATATATGTTCGGGTGAATATCTTTCTCCACTAATGGTTTGCATTTCAATTCTTGTATCATGTTTTTTGAAACACAGAAATCATCATTAATATAAGCCAACTAATTTTTTTAATTGTTAATTTTTGTCCTGGTTAAGAAAGGCTTATGAGAATATTGTATCGTGTTCCCCTTGCCTTCAGGACTTGAATCTATTTGGAAATGACTGTGTGTGTTTTGAGGTAGGAGTCAATATTTAGTTACTTTTTAAAAAAAAATTCAATGAATCCAGCATTGTTCTGATCACCTTGTGTATTTCAATGTAGAAGAGCACACTAATAATGCAGGATTATTTATATATGTGGTGAGAATTCCAAAATGAAGCCCAGCATGGAAGGTCAAATGACATTAACTCAAGGGATAGATTAGTACAATGAAACATGATGGATAAGTGCGATATAGTAGATAAAGAGAAAGAAAAACATTTCGCAGTTATCATTGAGACTTCACTCCAAGTTTTTGCATGAAGCGAAAGATCCCGACTGTCTTCCACTGATTTTAACTTCATTCAGACATGTCTGTCATCTATTATTTCACTCAGTGGCAGTCAGAAGTGAAGAAAAGAGAAAACAGAGATTATATTTTATGCCGTGCTCATGAATAATGATTTTTCAGAAATTAATTAATAAAGAACCAACACATATACTTTTAGTGTTTTTACCGCATTTAATAGTAACACAAGAAATGAGTGTTAATAACATTAGGATGCAATTCAAGACATAGAACAGAACCTATTTGTCCTGTTTGATAAGGCACAAGGAAGAGGGCTTTCTGGGATAAAGGGGTTCCCACAGCAGATGAACACATTTCTGATTTGTCTCTGGTCAGAGGTGAACACAGCAAAAGACAGGCCTGAGAGGAGGTGAGAAGGAGCAATTAGGGATGGTGTATATAGGGGAGCTTTGATTAACATCAACAAAGCTCACAGTTCTAGCTTCACAATCCAGGAATAATCCTACATGGCTGGTAGGTCTTGGGACATATTGCAGTGTAATTGGGGAGGTGGTAAAGAGACTGCACTGAATGTCGTTCTTAACACACCCAAGACTAAAGAGTCCCTCCTCTCCATATATACTGCCATTCTGATTCTTCCCTTGCCAATACTTATTACAGACACCAAAAGCCCAATTCCAAGAGTCCCCCACATGGACCTCCCAGTAATATTTGCCAGAGGTGAAAGTCTGAGCACCCCATGCAAGAAAACTTGTAGGTGTTGCAGTGATATGGGGCGCAGTTTGACGGTCACATCCAATACAAATGCTTCTCAAATCTCCACACCGAAAGATATGACTGTTGGCTTCATTATGATACAGAGTAATATCCACTGCAAAATAAATAAATAAATAAATAAATAGAAAGAAAGAAAACGTGCATAGATATGTGCAAATAAGCAAAAATTGTTCTATCAAGAAGTTAATTTACCAGGAAACGTAAAGTCACAAGTACACTTTTGCTTGTAACTTCTAATAAAGTATAGAGATGATTAATATTATCTACAAGACAAACAAAACGCTAACCACAGATATTAAAAGCATTTTGAAAACTTACACACTGAGAGCCAAATGTAAGACCAACTTCTTTCAATCCAATTTTCAAAGCAAAATTTGCACATTATATGCCCTACATGCTATGCTGTTACCAAGATCATTATTTAGAAATGTTTCTTATTCTTAAAAACTAGTGCTATCATTTTGGAAAGAAAGTGAAGATTTTCAGTTACCCAAGAACTGCTCTAGATAACTGGATAAAAATCCATAAGTACATGTCATAAGTGATAACTTAAAGCAGATTTCTGCAAAATCTTTTACCAGTCTCTCTGTGGCCCTCCATGCTAGCATGGGGCTGAACCTGGATTTTAGACTTAACATGTCGCTTTTCATATTGCAATTAAACTGAACTTCTTTTTGTTTGTAATTTTACTTGTATTCACAAAATGATTTCTTCTCTTTATTTTTACCCATTAACTAATTTTCTTGGAAATACATAATTTATATCCATTTAAAAAATTTAAAAACCCCAAGAATCTCCGGTAAACTATATTCCCCAAAAGAACAGTTCTTAGCTGTTCAAATGAATACACTAAAGAAATGTAAAATTTTGTATTTAACATTAAATAACTCACCTTCATTCTGAGCATCGTTCAATCTGCTCCTTTTTTAAATTTGCTACACTGCTCCTTTTTCCCATTACATTACTCAGTACATATGAGGCCATAATGTATTTGTTTTTCACTATCTTTCAAACTTAATGCTATAAATCTGACTATACAGACATAGATACAAAAGGGTTGCATGATTGTATTGTTCACTTACGTCTATAAAGAAGTAAAATATTTGATAAAGGGTGAAATATTACCTATGTGATCCTAACAATAATAATATTTAGACAGTGGGAGTGCTGCCTGTGGGTGGAGACTTACCTCGGAATTGGTTGAGCCTGTCCCTCAGTCCAGTGATGGGCCCCGCCCTGAGCTCTAGATTCAGAGGCTGGGGCATGTGCAGCAGCACGCACTCACTCCTGCAAGGAAAAACCTGCAGTTACAACATCTACAGCCATAAAATAAATGAAAGTCACTATTTGCATTTAAAAGACATTTCATGAGAATCCTTTGAAACCACAAATTTGATAATTCAAAAATTACTTCCTTTTTGAAATTAATTCCTATTTACAGTTTCCAAATTTTAAAGCATAGTGGGAGAGTCTGAGTCAGAATTCAGTCTGATCTATCTTATCTTTTGCCCCAAATGTGTAAGGTTCCTTAGCCTTATGGCCTTGAGAATACTCAGAAATGAAATACTGAGTTCCACTTCTTGGTAGACTCCCCTGACATCTTTGTCTGAAATAGCGGGGTTCTGGGAGACTGCTGCATCTGCTGCTTCCTTTTCAACATAAAGAATGTGAAACTTGTTCTAGGCAGCCAGACCTGCCTTTTAGAAACAAGCTTTCCTAGAGACTTCTACAGTTCTAACACTCCACAGTTTTTTCAATCTATTTTTCAGAACTGTTAACTGATATGTATATAGGTATGAACAACGAATCATCAACTTTTTCGCTGCTAAAATACTTCCCCCACTTCTCTCATGCTTCCTCTGGTGACTTTCTCACCATCCACAAAACAAAACTTCATCTTTCACCTATGCAGGTTTTAAGCAATAAAACAAAATCAGGAATAAACATGTTCTTTTTAAATTTTCTTTCACTATTTATTTATGTATGTATTTATTTACTTAGTGGTCTTGTCTTTTCTGGTGTGGGAACGAAAGTAGATGCGAAAAAAAAGTAGTATCAATCAATATCTTAATCATTTATGCCATGACTTTGGTAGACCCTATTCGTGGAAACTGAAAGAACATACGCTAAAATCCAGGTACACACTCACCTGTATATTATATCTCCAAAAGCCTGTAAAAAAAAAAAAAATGGAAAGATTTAGTGCAGTTCACAAGATGCATCTTTCACTAAGTTCAGTGTGAAATTTGGAGTCAGCTCCTCAAGATATTATTTCCCTACCATCTTCTCTTCTGCAAAGCATTTTCTATTTCTTCTGTAATGAAAAACCCAGTCAGTCGTATTGTCGCTAATTAATGTCCTGGGAAGGTCTGAGTCTTGAAGACATTCTCTAAAGAAGCGAAGGGAGAAGAGGCCCAGAGAGTCTGTGCTCCATGGTAACTTCGAATAGCCTACTCAGTCATCTTTCCCAGAACCTATTACCCAAATGAGTGAATCCCAAAATAATATTAATGTGAGCCTAGATTCCCAAAACTTCTGATCTTGCCGTGTCCTCAAATTAACCTAAATGTAAATGAATCACTCACTATTTTATACATGTTTGACAACCCAAAATGTATTAGTGACTTAGTTGGGGAACAGTTATTGGGGCTGTTACCTTGACCATTCCACAAAGTTTTGTGGCTGGTGGATAAAGTAGGAGGGACCTTTGGCCTGGTAGAATCCCTTGGCGGGGCTATACTCTCCCAGTAAAGTAGCATTAGTTATGCGAATGTGTTTTTGGAAACACATCATGGAAATAAAGGTAGGGAGATGGATTTCAGCCACGAGGAAAATACTTATATATGTGAATAGTCAAAAACCTGAAACCACATTGTGAGTTTGTACCTGAAGTAGCTCCACATCTGGTTTATGGCACATTTTCATCAGCTCCTCATACGTTCCTCTTAAAATCTCCCTCCTATGAGCCATTTTGGCTTTGCTTAAATGCAGTTGATGAAAAATATCTCTCCCCTTCTTTTTCAGCATCTCCAAATTCTGTTTTTCTTCCTCATGATGAAATGCAGGCATCTTCTGATACTCAGCTCTAATAGCTTCTAGCCTTACATTCACATAATCCTGCAGTGATAATGGGTTAGTCAAAAGAGAAATGTATTTATCCATCTCCTATTAAATCTCACTGATTCCCTTTGTCTCTCGAACACCCAATAGTTTAAACCTCAGTCTTGCCAGTTCTTAGCATCCACAAATTTTTTTCCTTTCCTTTCTTTCTGCATAAAGATCAACATAGATGTATCTGACCAATTACATTAAATTTATTCAAGATAATGGGTGTTCTAAGACAGTTGGAAATAAAAAAAAAACACAATTTGAATTTCTCTATTCCAACCCACAGTTCATGCTTAAGAGTTGGAGTATAGAGCTATAGTTACTAGAAAGGAAATAATTATTTCTGTTTCTGAGATACGCAACAAGTTGCTTAAACTCATTATATGTGAAATGACCTTAGACTACCATGTCCAGCTAAATGCATTTTGCCCAGCAAAACCTATCCTAATAAGGCTGCATTTATGATTTGGCCATCTTTGCCTCCCTGAGTTCATTTCCTTCCATTCTTTTTCTAAGTCATCCCAATCTGAAACATAGACTTCTTTGTGGTTCCCCGGGCCTCCAAATATACACAAACTCAAAATTACTGCATATGCTGTTCTCTCCAACTAGAATTTTACACACACACACACACACACACACACACATACATATACATATATACACACTCATGGTCCGCATATATATATCCATACATACTTTCGTGCTCCCCTTCCTCTTCAAAACTTTGTTCAATTTGAATTTTTCAGTGAGTCTTTTTTCTGACCACCCTATTTAAAACTCAGACACTAATCTCCAGTTTCTGGCCTCTCTTGTCCTTTTCTACTTCCCTGCTTGATTATTCTCCAACAAAGAATCTACCACACTCGAACACATCATGTATTGCACATACTGGCATGTTGACCATTTTTGCCTCTCTCATTTGGATTGTACGATTTGTGAGGACAAAGGTGCTTTCTTTCTTCTATACTAGCAGATTTTCTAATTTAATATTCAACATAGACTAGGTTCTTATGAAACACTTTTCAACACACTAATATTAGCTATCATACCCTCCGAGTATACATCCACAAAGAGAAAATCATTTTTAATATTTCTCTGCCTGAAGTCCTCAGAGTTCTCCTTATATTTAGATACTAGTTCCCATATTTCGGGCATGTTTGCACGTCTCCCTCGAGACACAGATCTGTATTTCTCACCACTTTTCTCATCATATGTTGTGGATTATTCAATATTAACTAGTTTAGATTCTTAATTTCATGGTTGCCCTAGATTTCCCCCGTCACTCTTTCTGCCTCAAATTTTCCATGCAATTCCAAATACTACTTGTCCACCAGCATTCAGATTAATGCTGACCCAGGCTCAGAAGGTTCACTTGAGCTTTCCATGACTGTCAAATAACTCTTATGCCCAGCATATCCAACCAGCACATATAGAACGCTGTGAGATGGCCCAGTTTCTTGTATCTGTTGGTGTATAGCTACAGGTTTGTATGAAAACAAACCAGCATGCTTTGGGTAACATCAATGGTTTTGTTAGAAATCCCCATCTCACAGGCATACTATTCTACATAAGAAATGAGGCCAGTTTTTCTCAATGTTTTCTTTTTTTTTTTTTAATGGACTCTCAGAAACATTATGGTTTGATATCAAGTTCCTATTTTAAGAGTCACCCATTTGCCCTCTGTAAGTTCCTGGAGAAGGTAGCGTAGTACAGGACTAACCTTCCAGTGGCTGATTCTGGTGGTTTCCACGTTCAGGTTTCTCTGATTTTCACGAGCTTTTCCCCATAAAGACTGCATTTTCTTTAAAAGCTTCTCCTGCAAAACAGCCACAAATTGAAGCACCGGTGAAGACAATAAAGTAACATGCAGACCGTTTCATAGGGAGGGGTCCCAGAATGAGAGACAAGTAAGTCCCTAGGAAATGGCATTTCTTCTATTTCCCTTCTTCTTTGTCAAATCTCAGAGGTTTGAGGCTAAGAAAGCCCAAAAGAGAGTTGCTTAAAGGGACTCAGAGTTGGTTTTACCCAATCTCCAAGAAAATAGGCCCACAGGAATTTCATGTGTCCTTAATAGAAATAGATCTTCAGAGGCATCACTTACCCGGTGTTCCTCAGCAGCCCACTCAACGGGACAGTGTCTGTGATCCCGGTGCTCCTGAGAGCTGGAGCACAGCGAACAGAGCAGGCTCTTGTCCACTTCACAGAACATCTTCTTTGTCTCCCTGTGAGTGCCACACATTTGCTCCTCAGAGCTCAGGAATAGCCAGAGACTGGCTTTCCTGGCAAGGGAAGCCATCTTCTTCAAATGAATGTTAGTTTTGAGGTTTCTCTGCTGTGTTGACTTTATGCATTCAAAGCACTGAGTAAGAATTGGGATGTCTTGCCAGTTGAGGTAGAAACAGGGCCGGCAAAAGCTGTGCCCACAGTCTATGGTGACCGGGTCTATGAAGTAGTTCATGCAGATGGGGCAGGTGACTTCCCTCTGGAAGACTTGCGAGATTCCAGAATTCATGTTTCTGAGGAAGAAAGAGCAACATGTCATTTTGGGGTCTGGGTTGATGAAAAGCTTCCGAACATGTGGAGATAAGTGATAGCTCTAGTTTCTTCTCTTGACAGTGTTCATTAAAGCACAGCAAACTATTTCTTCTGTAACAAAAATAAAAATCTCACACAGAGAGAGTCTCCCGGCTTTATAGTAGATGTTACTGACTAGATGACTCACAACCCCTTCTACTCCCAGTTTCTGTCTGTAACATAATACTAATCTCTTCAATTTCCCATTTTCTGAATGTGGATCTGGAAATTGGGTTTGATTCTAAGTGGCCTAGAATAAATTGCAGTTGTTCCTATTCTTCTTTCATATAACTGCTGAATGAGTATGAAAGAGTGGGAAAAACTGCCTTGGCCAAAGAAATACGAGAAGATGGCCAGAGGGTCCTATGATATGTTTTTAGAGAGAGACACAACAGTGGGGCAGCAAACCACCATGGCACCTGTTTACCTGTATAACAAGCCTGCACATCCTGCACGTTTATCTCAGGACTTAAAATACTATAAAATTAAAGTAAAATAAAAAACCAAAACCAAAAGAAAATAGAAAAACCAGTCAACCAACCAAATAAACAAATAAAAAACAGCAATTAAACCAATTTAGGTTGAATAGAAGAGAAAAAATAATTAAAGATATTGGGCCTTTGTATTTTCTCGTGGATTAAATTAACTTCTCCTAGGGATACCCAAACTCTGAACTAACACATAGTAGGATTTTTGTGAAACTTAAAGAGGTGTAATTATATTTCTATGGTGTGATGGTGAATTTTAGGTATGAGTCTGACTGGATTAACCAACACCTAGGGAAGTGGTGCAGCATTGTTTCTGGGTGAGTCTGTGAAGGTGTTTCCAGAGGACAGAGACATGTGCGTTGGTGAGCTGAGTGGGACCATCATCCCTCAATGTGAGTGGGCACCATTCAATCAGCTGGTAGCTCAGATAAAAGGAAAAGGCCAGAGAAAAGGCAATTTCCTCTTTCTTTCTCCTGAAGCTGGTTCTGAGGCTTTCAGCCTTGAGCTCAGTCAAGATACCGGCATCCTCAGGACATCAGCTTAAAGACAGCCTATATTTGGAACTGCTCAGACTCCATAATCAAGCAAACGAATTATCCTGATGAATTCCCTCTCGTGTAGAATCATGTGTAGCTTGAGGACAGATACATGTTCTGAGAAATGTGTAAGGAGGTTTTATTTATTTACTTTTTGAGATGGAGACTCACTCTGTCACCCAGGCTGGAGTGCAGTGGTGCAATCTCGGCTCACTGCAACCTCCGCCTCCTGGGTCAAGCAGGTCTCCTGCCTTAGCCTCCTGAGTACCTGGGATTACAGGAACATGCCACTACACCCGGCAAATTTTTTCTTTTCTTTTTTTTTTTTTTTTTTTTCCAGTAGAGATGAGGTTTTGCCCTGTTGGCCAGGCTGGACTTGAACTCCTGGCCTCAAGTGATCTGCCCGCCACGGCCTCCAAAAGTGCTGAGACTACAGTCATGAGCCACTGCACCTAGCCAGGCTGTTTTATTGTTTTGACATGATAGAATATACTTATACAAACCTAGGTGGTATAGCCTGCTACACACCTATGATATACAGTACAGCCTACTGCTCCTAGACTACAAAACTGTACAGCATGTTCTGTACTGTATACTGTAGGCAATTGTAACACAGTGGTAATTATTTAGTATGTAAACATATTTAAATACAGAAAAGGTACAGTAAACATACTGGTATTATAATCTTATGTGACCACCATGTGTGGTTTGTGGTTGGCTGAAATGGCTCATGAATGTATCTCTACATGTATACATATACATCCTATGATTCTGTCTGTCTGGAGAGCCCTGACTAATACATAAACTATGGTCTTTGGCAATTTTAAGTCCTTTTCTTTACTCTCCTTTCTTTGATAACGCTGCTGAATTTTAGTGAAAGAAATGAAAAATCTTAGGATTGTAAATATTCTCCAGAGGTCATCTAAGTCATTTTAAGGAATTTTTCATCGTTTAATAAGATTAAGACTCAAGCGAGATGGCAACCACCATCACGTATCAAATTATATCTTATATATTTATTTGGTCAAAAAATTGTGTTTTGATTTCCAAACTAGGGAGTTTTGGGGAGCTTTCTCATTTTTTTCAGTTTCACTATTTTGCGACTCTCATCATTACCTTACTAATTTAAAGTTATGTCTAAATGCTGAATGAATGAATTAACATTCATTAACGTCTTCTCAATTCAATTATATAATATTAATACACTCATTACACATATATTTACACACACCTATGTGTACATACATTTATAAATATCAACTCCATATATTCATTATGCATACATATCGGTTGCAGCAAACAGCAGACATTTCAATTTTTTCAAAACTATATTGAAGAATGATAGAAAACGCAAAATAACAACAATTAGTATCCTCATAATTCATAAAATCTATAGTAAGAATATGAATTACATATGGTGTCATTGTGTAGATTTAAGATAATGAGATATTTTTAACACTCTATTATTTTGTTAAAGAAAGAAGATATAATTTTATCAATATAAGTTTCACTCACCGCTGGGTTCTTTGAATGGTTCCCACGATGATTCTTCCAGAAATAATTCTCTTAAGTACTCCTCAAGGTCAGGAGCTCATTCACTGCAGTACTGAATTTCAGAAGTCACCAAAATACAGCTCCCTCTAAGCGCGCTCCTTCTCCTTTGGAGAAAACTGAACTCGTCTCTTCTATGTCCTTTCATAAGAATCTGTGAAGACCACACCCACCTCTTTAAGTGGGTGGAGTATTGAGAAAGGTTGAGAATAAGATGATTAGGTTTATGCAGTATGTAGATCACACCTTTGCACCGCTGATTAAATTATCATCACTCCTTAAAAAACCGTGACTGAAGTGAATCATATGTAATATAAATCCTGTCAGATTAGACATACACTGGAAATATTGGTTTTCCAAAGTTGTTAACCATTCTTCTGCTTCAAATAGAATATTTTCAAATTGCAAATTTTATTGGGAACCAACTTTTACACCACTTTCTGGGAGCCAATCAATTGACTCAAGCAAGAAAATTGCATCAAGCAAGAAAATAACCAAGAATCTCAGTCACAGGAGAGCTTCTGTGTATAGATGTCTGTTTGTGGCAGGGGGTCAGGGTATTCATGCTGCAGAAGACAAGCTGGAATCGCCCTCCACCCCCATTTCGACCCAACCAAGGGCTCTGGTTCCTTTCCTAAACCAGCCTCTAGTCTTCCCCACCTTTCTCTGTTCCTATCCCCTCTCTAATTGCTGGATGAGGCTGTGCTGCTGCACCTGACTGTCTGGCCTCTGAGCATTACATCCTCATACACCAGGCCTTTATTCATCTCCAAAACAGCATGGTACTCGTATAAAAATAGGCACATAGACCAGTGGAACAGAATAGAGAACCCGGAAATAAACCCAAATATTTATAACCAACTCATCTTCGACAAAGCAAACAAAAACATAAAGTGTGGAGAGGACACCCTATTCAACAAATGGTGCTGGGATAATTGGCAGGCCACATGTAGGAGAATGAAACTGGACTTTGTGGCATAGACAAACTTTCTTATTATTATTCAATGAAACACTCACGTAGGACCTACTGGGAAGGTGTTTTGCAGATGTAACCAAAGGCCCTACTCTTGTAACTAGCAAGTGTACCCAGGTAAGCCTGACTTTATCAGTGAAAGTCCCTTAAAGAAAGACATAGGCATTCCTTGAACAACATTTAAAATAGCATATGAGACTCTAATCTTCCAATTGCCCCCTACTGACTTTGGACCAAAGCTTTGAATCATGACCATTGGGATCCAGCCAACTGAGGATTTTTCTTCCTAACTGACTTTAACAGGGATCTCATACTTGCTCAGGCAGCCCATCAACTGTGGAAATCAGTTCCTTGCACTTAATTCATATGTGGATCTCCCTAATTATACATATATATTATGGGTTCTGCTTTGATTTCGGAACCTTGACAGACTTTTTGAACCTTGACAGACGTAGGGCTGATGGATTTGTCTTCACTGTTCTGACACTCTTGAATATAAGTCTTGTGGGGGCTATTGGCAAAAATTCCTCTGTCAGAAAATATTTGAGTAGCCGCTTCTGAAATCTCCTTTCTTTTTTAATTTGTCACATGACAACAAAAATATTTGTTATAGAAAGAAAAATACAGTCCATCCCTATCATTTGGATTCTGTATTTGTGAATCAGCCTACGTCCTAAAACTTGTTTATAATCCCCAAATTCATTATTATATTGCACTTCTAGTCATGATAGAACATCGTGCACCATGTGGAGAAAAGCATTAAAATAAGAACTCATATTTCACCCATGAGATTGGCAACGTTTTGTAAATTCAACGAGAGACCTCAAAATAGTAGTTATTTGGTTAGTCAGTGATTTCTCTTGGAGTGGTAGAAAACAAAAAAAGTTTTATCTTCCTGTTGGACTTCTCTTCGAATATCCTGTAAATGTACAAAGCAGCTTTAAGGCTGACGAGGTGGTTTATGCCTGTACTCCCAAGCACTTTGGAAGTCCAAGACCAGAGGATCCTTGAAGACAGGAGTTGTAGAACAGCCTGGGCTGCAGAGCCATGCCCTGACTCTATGAAAAGTTTTAAAAAACATTAGCCAGGTGGGATGTGTGCGCCTGTAGTCCTAGCTACTTGGGATGCTGAAGCAGGAGGATCCCTTGAGCCTTGGAATTCAAGGCTGCAGTGAGATATGATTACACCACTGCACTCCACAAGGAGACAGTTTCTCTAGAATAAATAAATGCGCCTTTAGAGGAATGCCTGTATCTTGGATGAAACTCAATAAACAGTATAAAATGCATCTTATTTGATTTCCAGTGTGTGTCTAATCTGATAGGATTTATATTACATATGATTCACTTCAGTCACGGTTTTTTAAGGAGTGATGATAATTTAATCAGCGGTGCAAAGGTGTGATCTACATACTGCATAAACCTAATCATCTTATTCTCACCTTTCTCAATACTCCACCCACTTAAAGAGGTGGGTGTGGTCTTCAGAGATTCTTATAAAAGGACATAGAAGAGAGAGCTCAGTTTTCTCCAAAGGAGAAGGAGCGCGCTTAGAGGGAGCTGTATTTTGGTGACCTCTGAAATTCAGTACTGCAGTGAATGAGCTCCTGACCTTGAGGAGTACTTAACAGAATTATTTCTGGAAGAATCATCGTGGGAACCATTCAAAGAACCCAGCGGTGAGTGAAACTTATATTGATAAAATTATATCTTCTTTCTTTACAAAATAATAATTAGAGTGTTAAAAATATCTCATTATCTTAAATCTACACAATGACACCATATGTAATTCATATTCTTACTATAGATTTTATGAATTATGAGGATACTAATTGTTGTTATTTTGCGTTTTCTATCATTCTTCAATATAGTTTTGAAAAAATTGAAATGTCTGCTGTTTGCTGCAACCGATATGTATGCATAATGAATATATGGAGTTGATATTTATAAATGTATGTACACATAGGTGTGTGTAAATATATGTGTAATGAGTGTATTAATATTATATAATTGAATTGAGAAGACGTTAATGAATGTTAATTCATTCATTCAGCATTTAGACATAACTTTAAATTAGTAAGGTAATGATGAGAGTCGCAAAATAGTGAAACTGAAAAAAATGAGAAAGCTCCCCAAAACACCCTAGTTTGGAAATCAAAACACAATTTTTTGACCAAATAAATATATAAGATATAATTTGATACGTGATGGTGGTTGCCATCTCGCTTGAGTCTTAATCTTATTAAACGATGAAAAATTCCTTAAAATGACTTAGATGACCTCTGGAGAATATTACAATCCTAAGATTTTTCATTTCTTTCACTAAAATTCAGCAGCGTTATCAAAGAAAGGAGAGTAAAGAAAAGGACTCAAAATTGCCAAAGACCATAGTTTATGTTTAGTCAGGGCTCTCCAGACAGACAGAATCATAGGATGTATATGTATACATGTAGAGATACATTCATGAGCCATTTCAGCCAACCACAAACCACACATGGTGGTCACATAAGATTATAATACCAGTATGTTTACTGTACCTTTTCTGTATTTAAATATGTTTACATACTAAATAATTACCACTGTGTTACAATTGCCTACAGTATACAGTACAGAACATGCTGTACAGTTTTGTAGTCTAGGAGCAGTAGGCTGTACTGTATATCATAGGTGTGTAGCAGGCTATACCACCTAGGTTTGTATAAGTATATTCTATCATGTCAAAACAATAAAACAGCCTGGCTAGGTGCAGTGGCTCATGACTGTAGTCTCAGCACTTTTGGAGGCCGTGGCGGGCAGATCACTTGAGGCCAGGAGTTCAAGTCCAGCCTGGCCAACAGGGCAAAACCTCATCTCTACTGGAAAAAAAAAAAAAAAAAAAAGAAAAGAAAAAATTTGCCGGGTGTAGTGGCATGTTCCTGTAATCCCAGGTACTCAGGAGGCTAAGGCAGGAGACCTGCTTGACCCAGGAGGCGGAGGTTGCAGTGAGCCGAGATTGCACCACTGCACTCCAGCCTGGGTGACAGAGTGAGTCTCCATCTCAAAAAGTAAATAAATAAAACCTCCTTACACATTTCTCAGAACATGTATCTGTCCTCAAGCTACACATGATTCTACACGAGAGGGAATTCATCAGGATAATTCGTTTGCTTGATTATGGAGTCTGAGCAGTTCCAAATATAGGCTGTCTTTAAGCTGATGTCCTGAGGATGCCGGTATCTTGACTGAGCTCAAGGCTGAAAGCCTCAGAACCAGCTTCAGGAGAAAGAAAGAGGAAATTGCCTTTTCTCTGGCCTTTTCCTTTTATCTGAGCTACCAGCTGATTGAATGGTGCCCACTCACATTGAGGGATGATGGTCCCACTCAGCTCACCAACGCACATGTCTCTGTCCTCTGGAAACACCTTCACAGACTCACCCAGAAACAATGCTGCACCACTTCCCTAGGTGTTGGTTAATCCAGTCAGACTCATACCTAAAATTCACCATCACACCATAGAAATATAATTACACCTCTTTAAGTTTCACAAAAATCCTACTATGTGTTAGTTCAGAGTTTGGGTATCCCTAGGAGAAGTTAATTTAATCCACGAGAAAATACAAAGGCCCAATATCTTTAATTATTTTTTCTCTTCTATTCAACCTAAATTGGTTTAATTGCTGTTTTTTATTTGTTTATTTGGTTGGTTGACTGGTTTTTCTATTTTCTTTTGGTTTTGGTTTTTTATTTTACTTTAATTTTATAGTATTTTAAGTCCTGAGATAAACGTGCAGGATGTGCAGGCTTGTTATACAGGTAAACAGGTGCCATGGTGGTTTGCTGCCCCACTGTTGTGTCTCTCTCTAAAAACATATCATAGGACCCTCTGGCCATCTTCTCGTATTTCTTTGGCCAAGGCAGTTTTTCCCACTCTTTCATACTCATTCAGCAGTTATATGAAAGAAGAATAGGAACAACTGCAATTTATTCTAGGCCACTTAGAATCAAACCCAATTTCCAGATCCACATTCAGAAAATGGGAAATTGAAGAGATTAGTATTATGTTACAGACAGAAACTGGGAGTAGAAGGGGTTGTGAGTCATCTAGTCAGTAACATCTACTATAAAGCCGGGAGACTCTCTCTGTGTGAGATTTTTATTTTTGTTACAGAAGAAATAGTTTGCTGTGCTTTAATGAACACTGTCAAGAGAAGAAACTAGAGCTATCACTTATCTCCACATGTTCGGAAGCTTTTCATCAACCCAGACCCCAAAATGACATGTTGCTCTTTCTTCCTCAGAAACATGAATTCTGGAATCTCGCAAGTCTTCCAGAGGGAAGTCACCTGCCCCATCTGCATGAACTACTTCATAGACCCGGTCACCATAGACTGTGGGCACAGCTTTTGCCGGCCCTGTTTCTACCTCAACTGGCAAGACATCCCAATTCTTACTCAGTGCTTTGAATGCATAAAGCAACACAGCAGAGAAACCTCAAAACTAACATTCATTTGAAGAAGATGGCTTCCCTTGCCAGGAAAGCCAGTCTCTGGCTATTCCTGAGCTCTGAGGAGCAAATGTGTGGCACTCACAGGGAGACAAAGAAGATGTTCTGTGAAGTGGACAAGAGCCTGCTCTGTTCGCTGTGCTCCAGCTCTCAGGAGCACCGGGATCACAGACACTGTCCCGTTGAGTGGGCTGCTGAGGAACACCGGGTAAGTGATGCCTCTGAAGATCTATTTCTATTAAGGACACATGAAATTCCTGTGGGCCTATTTTCTTGGAGATTGGGTAAAACCAACTCTGAGTCCCTTTAAGCAACTCTCTTTTGGGCTTTCTTAGCCTCAAACCTCTGAGATTTGACAAAGAAGAAGGGAAATAGAAGAAATGCCATTTCCTAGGGACTTACTTGTCTCTCATTCTGGGACCCCTCCCTATGAAACGGTCTGCATGTTACTTTATTGTCTTCACCGGTGCTTCAATTTGTGGCTGTTTTGCAGGAGAAGCTTTTAAAGAAAATGCAGTCTTTATGGGGAAAAGCTCGTGAAAATCAGAGAAACCTGAACGTGGAAACCACCAGAATCAGCCACTGGAAGGTTAGTCCTGTACTACGCTACCTTCTCCAGGAACTTACAGAGGGCAAATGGGTGACTCTTAAAATAGGAACTTGATATCAAACCATAATGTTTCTGAGAGTCCATTAAAAAAAAAAAAAGAAAACATTGAGAAAAACTGGCCTCATTTCTTATGTAGAATAGTATGCCTGTGAGATGGGGATTTCTAACAAAACCATTGATGTTACCCAAAGCATGCTGGTTTGTTTTCATACAAACCTGTAGCTATACACCAACAGATACAAGAAACTGGGCCATCTCACAGCGTTCTATATGTGCTGGTTGGATATGCTGGGCATAAGAGTTATTTGACAGTCATGGAAAGCTCAAGTGAACCTTCTGAGCCTGGGTCAGCATTAATCTGAATGCTGGTGGACAAGTAGTATTTGGAATTGCATGGAAAATTTGAGGCAGAAAGAGTGACGGGGGAAATCTAGGGCAACCATGAAATTAAGAATCTAAACTAGTTAATATTGAATAATCCACAACATATGATGAGAAAAGTGGTGAGAAATACAGATCTGTGTCTCGAGGGAGACGTGCAAACATGCCCGAAATATGGGAACTAGTATCTAAATATAAGGAGAACTCTGAGGACTTCAGGCAGAGAAATATTAAAAATGATTTTCTCTTTGTGGATGTATACTCGGAGGGTATGATAGCTAATATTAGTGTGTTGAAAAGTGTTTCATAAGAACCTAGTCTATGTTGAATATTAAATTAGAAAATCTGCTAGTATAGAAGAAAGAAAGCACCTTTGTCCTCACAAATCGTACAATCCAAATGAGAGAGGCAAAAATGGTCAACATGCCAGTATGTGCAATACATGATGTGTTCGAGTGTGGTAGATTCTTTGTTGGAGAATAATCAAGCAGGGAAGTAGAAAAGGACAAGAGAGGCCAGAAACTGGAGATTAGTGTCTGAGTTTTAAATAGGGTGGTCAGAAAAAAGACTCACTGAAAAATTCAAATTGAACAAAGTTTTGAAGAGGAAGGGGAGCACGAAAGTATGTATGGATATATATGCGGACCATGAGTGTGTATATAGTATATGTATGTGTGTGTGTGTGTGTGTGTGTGTGTGTGTAAAATTCTAGTTGGAGAGAACAGCATATGCAGTAATTTTGAGTTTGTGTATATTTGGAGGCCCGGGGAACCACAAAGAAGTCTATGTTTCAGATTGGGATGACTTAGAAAAAGAATGGAAGGAAATGAACTCAGGGAGGCAAAGATGGCCAAATCATAAATGCAGCCTTATTAGGATAGGTTTTGCTGGGCAAAATGCATTTAGCTGGACATGGTAGTCTAAGGTCATTTCACATATAATGAGTTTAAGCAACTTGTTGCGTATCTCAGAAACAGAAATAATTATTCCTTTCTAGTAACTATAGCTCTATACTCCAACTCTTAAGCATGAACTGTGGGTTGGAATAGAGAAATTCAAATTGTGTTTTTTTTTTATTTCCAACTGTCTTAGAACACCCATTATCTTGAATAAATTTAATGTAATTGGTCAGATACATCTATGTTGATCTTTATGCAGAAAGAAAGGAAAGGAAAAAAATTTGTGGATGCTAAGAACTGGCAAGACTGAGGTTTAAACTATTGGGTGTTCGAGAGACAAAGGGAATCAGTGAGATTTAATAGGAGATGGATAAATACATTTCTCTTTTGACTAACCCATTATCACTGCAGGATTATGTGAATGTAAGGCTAGAAGCTATTAGAGCTGAGTATCAGAAGATGCCTGCATTTCATCATGAGGAAGAAAAACAGAATTTGGAGATGCTGAAAAAGAAGGGGAGAGATATTTTTCATCAACTGCATTTAAGCAAAGCCAAAATGGCTCATAGGAGGGAGATTTTAAGAGGAACGTATGAGGAGCTGATGAAAATGTGCCATAAACCAGATGTGGAGCTACTTCAGGTACAAACTCACAATGTGGTTTCAGGTTTTTGACTATTCACATATATAAGTATTTTCCTCGTGGCTGAAATCCATCTCCCTACCTTTATTTCCATGATGTGTTTCCAAAAACACATTCGCATAACTAATGCTACTTTACTGGGAGAGTATAGCCCCGCCAAGGGATTCTACCAGGCCAAAGGTCCCTCCTACTTTATCCACCAGCCACAAAACTTTGTGGAATGGTCAAGGTAACAGCCCCAATAACTGTTCCCCAACTAAGTCACTAATACATTTTGGGTTGTCAAACATGTATAAAATAGTGAGTGATTCATTTACATTTAGGTTAATTTGAGGACACGGCAAGATCAGAAGTTTTGGGAATCTAGGCTCACATTAATATTATTTTGGGATTCACTCATTTGGGTAATAGGTTCTGGGAAAGATGACTGAGTAGGCTATTCGAGGTTACCATGGAGCACAGACCCTCTGGGCCTCTTCTCCCTTCGCTTCTTTAGAGAATGTCTTCAAGACTCAGACCTTCCCAGGACATTAATTAGCGACAATACGACTGACTGGGTTTTTCATTACAGAAGAAATAGAAAATGCTTTGCAGAAGAGAAGATGGTAGGGAAATAATATCTTGAGGAGCTGACTCCAAATTTCACACTGAACTTAGTGAAAGATGCATCTTGTGAACTGCACTAAATCTTTCCATTTTTTTTTTTTTTTACAGGCTTTTGGAGATATATTATACAGGTGAGTGTGTACCTGGATTTTAGCGTATGTTCTTTCAGTTTCCACGAATAGGGTCTACCAAAGTCATGGCATAAATGATTAAGATATTGATTGATACTACTTTTTTTTTCGCATCTACTTTCGTCCCACACCAGAAAAGACAAGACCACTAAGTAAATAAATACATACATAAATAAATAGTGAAAGAAAATTTAAAAGAACATGTTTATTCCTGATTTTGTTTTATTGCTTAAAACCTGCATAGGTGAAAGATGAAGTTTTGTTTTGTGGATGGTGAGAAAGTCACCAGAGGAAGCATGAGAGAAGTGGGGGAAGTATTTTAGCAGCGAAAAAGTTGATGATTCGTTGTTCATACCTATATACATATCAGTTAACAGTTCTGAAAAATAGATTGAAAAAACTGTGGAGTGTTAGAACTGTAGAAGTCTCTAGGAAAGCTTGTTTCTAAAAGGCAGGTCTGGCTGCCTAGAACAAGTTTCACATTCTTTATGTTGAAAAGGAAGCAGCAGATGCAGCAGTCTCCCCAGAACCCCGCTATTTCAGACAAAGATGTCAGGGGAGTCTACCAAGAAGTGGAACTCAGTATTTCATTTCTGAGTATTCTCAAGGCCATAAGGCTAAGGAACCTTACACATTGGGGCAAAAGATAAGATAGATCAGACTGAATTCTGACTCAGACTCTCCCACTATGCTTTAAAATTTGGAAACTGTAAATAGGAATTAATTTCAAAAAGGAAGTAATTTTGAATTATCAAATTTGTGGTTTCAAAGGATTCTCATGAAATGTCTTTTAAATGCAAATAGTGACTTTCATTTATTTTATGGCTGTAGATGTTGTAACTGCAGGTTTTTCCTTGCAGGAGTGAGTGCGTGCTGCTGCACATGCCCCAGCCTCTGAATCTAGAGCTCAGGGCGGGGCCCATCACTGGACTGAGGGACAGGCTCAACCAATTCCGAGGTAAGTCTCCACCCACAGGCAGCACTCCCACTGTCTAAATATTATTATTGTTAGGATCACATAGGTAATATTTCACCCTTTATCAAATATTTTACTTCTTTATAGACGTAAGTGAACAATACAATCATGCAACCCTTTTGTATCTATGTCTGTATAGTCAGATTTATAGCATTAAGTTTGAAAGATAGTGAAAAACAAATACATTATGGCCTCATATGTACTGAGTAATGTAATGGGAAAAAGGAGCAGTGTAGCAAATTTAAAAAAGGAGCAGATTGAACGATGCTCAGAATGAAGGTGAGTTATTTAATGTTAAATACAAAATTTTACATTTCTTTAGTGTATTCATTTGAACAGCTAAGAACTGTTCTTTTGGGGAATATAGTTTACCGGAGATTCTTGGGGTTTTTAAATTTTTTAAATGGATATAAATTATGTATTTCCAAGAAAATTAGTTAATGGGTAAAAATAAAGAGAAGAAATCATTTTGTGAATACAAGTAAAATTACAAACAAAAAGAAGTTCAGTTTAATTGCAATATGAAAAGCGACATGTTAAGTCTAAAATCCAGGTTCAGCCCCATGCTAGCATGGAGGGCCACAGAGAGACTGGTAAAAGATTTTGCAGAAATCTGCTTTAAGTTATCACTTATGACATGTACTTATGGATTTTTATCCAGTTATCTAGAGCAGTTCTTGGGTAACTGAAAATCTTCACTTTCTTTCCAAAATGATAGCACTAGTTTTTAAGAATAAGAAACATTTCTAAATAATGATCTTGGTAACAGCATAGCATGTAGGGCATATAATGTGCAAATTTTGCTTTGAAAATTGGATTGAAAGAAGTTGGTCTTACATTTGGCTCTCAGTGTGTAAGTTTTCAAAATGCTTTTAATATCTGTGGTTAGCGTTTTGTTTGTCTTGTAGATAATATTAATCATCTCTATACTTTATTAGAAGTTACAAGCAAAAGTGTACTTGTGACTTTACGTTTCCTGGTAAATTAACTTCTTGATAGAACAATTTTTGCTTATTTACACATATCTATGCACGTTTTCTTTCTTTCTATTTATTTATTTATTTATTTATTTTGCAGTGGATATTACTCTGTATCATAATGAAGCCAACAGTCATATCTTTCGGTGTGGAGATTTGAGAAGCATTTGTATTGGATGTGACCGTCAAACTGCGCCCCATATCACTGCAACACCTACAAGTTTTCTTGCATGGGGTGCTCAGACTTTCACCTCTGGCAAATATTACTGGGAGGTCCATGTGGGGGACTCTTGGAATTGGGCTTTTGGTGTCTGTAATAAGTATTGGCAAGGGAAGAATCAGAATGGCAGTATATATGGAGAGGAGGGACTCTTTAGTCTTGGGTGTGTTAAGAACGACATTCAGTGCAGTCTCTTTACCACCTCCCCTATTACACTGCAATATGTCCCAAGACCTACCAGCCATGTAGGATTATTCCTGGATTGTGAAGCTAGAACTGTGAGCTTTGTTGATGTTAATCAAAGCTCCCCTATATACACCATCCCTAATTGCTCCTTCTCACCTCCTCTCAGGCCTGTCTTTTGCTGTGTTCACCTCTGACCAGAGACAAATCAGAAATGTGTTCATCTGCTGTGGGAACCCCTTTATCCCAGAAAGCCCTCTTCCTTGTGCCTTATCAAACAGGACAAATAGGTTCTGTTCTATGTCTTGAATTGCATCCTAATGTTATTAACACTCATTTCTTGTGTTACTATTAAATGCGGTAAAAACACTAAAAGTATATGTGTTGGTTCTTTATTAATTAATTTCTGAAAAATCATTATTCATGAGCACGGCATAAAATATAATCTCTGTTTTCTCTTTTCTTCACTTCTGACTGCCACTGAGTGAAATAATAGATGACAGACATGTCTGAATGAAGTTAAAATCAGTGGAAGACAGTCGGGATCTTTCGCTTCATGCAAAAACTTGGAGTGAAGTCTCAATGATAACTGCGAAATGTTTTTCTTTCTCTTTATCTCACTATATCGCACTTATCCATCATGTTTCATTGTACTAATCTATCCCTTGAGTTAATGTCATTTGACCTTCCATGCTGGGCTTCATTTTGGAATTCTCGCCACATATATAAATAATCCTGCATTATTAGTGTGCTCTTCTACATTGAAATACACAAGGTGATCAGAACAATGCTGGATTCATTGAATTTTTTTTAAAAAGTAACTAAATATTGACTCCTACCTCAAAACACACACAGTCATTTCCAAATAGATTCAAGTCCTGAAGGTAAGGGGAACACGATACAATATTCTCATAAGCCTTTCTTAACCAGGACAAAAATTAACAATTAAAAAAATTAGTTGGCTTATATTAATGATGATTTCTGTGTTTCAAAAAACATGATACAAGAATTGAAATGCAAACCATTAGTGGAGAAAGATATTCACCCGAACATATATAAAATAAAATACAATACATGTGCATGATGAATACTTAAAATGTATTTTAAGTATTTTTCCAGATTCTTCCAGATTGGCATAGAATAAACTTGGATGGCAGAGTCAATGATGAGATTTGCTGTGGAAGTGGGAAACCATTTTTTGGAGGACAGTAGTAAGGCTGTGAACTTCTGTAAACAACCAAGTATTCAGTAGCAACTAAAATGTGTCTCCATAAGATTATTTTACGGATGCGTATCTGAAATCTGAAATTAGGGAGAACATTCTACTAGTGTTCTCTAGGGAGAAAATACAGCTGGGAGGGAAGATGAAGGACAGAGAAACAGAATGTGTTTGAGAGAAAATGCTATTTAGACTAAAATAGAATACTGCAGATACCACCACAAAGTGGTTAAGGTGTGTGTTATGGAGCAGAGATGGCAGAAAATACCACAGTAAAGAGATCTACAATTGGATTGTTAGTTCTGGATTTATTCTGTCAATGTTGTGGCTTCTAAACACATCAGTAATCTCCTTTGATCCATGTGCTAATTAACAACCCACACTATGCCCCCTCTCTCAGATTCTTTCATTGTTTTAAACCCGATCTAATTCTAATCCAGCAGGTCACTGTAACAAACATAATCATCTAAGAATTTTAAAAATATTTTTGATGAACTAGAGAATATACCTCATTCTCAACAAAAATACTGTTTGAGAGGAAAAGTCGATGGTATTTAAAACCATTTAAGTGCATCCACACATGCAGAGATATACATATGTATGTATATACTTCTGTATCTGAGTTAATTGCATCAATTAGAGTGGCTACCTGGATTAGGATTATATTGGGCTTTGCTGATGAAAGAATTCGGGATGTTGTTTGGTTACCTTGTAATACCTGTATGAATATATTAACCCTATAATTTTATTACTGGAGAAAGTCCCTTAGATATAATCAAGGATGATTCTACAGGGATGCGTATTGTGGCACTCTTTCCAATCATGAAAGAGAGAAAAATAAACATACTGTAATGAGGAAATTGTTTAGAAAACTAGAATGCATTTTACTAAACCCTGTAAAAACAAACACCATTTATATGCATCGATATATTTATACTAACAGACTTTCTTTTATCTCTTACGTGACTATAGTTCCTATTTTTCGCCAGCATTTTTATTATGGACACTGACATAGTATTTTTTTACGGATGGATATAGAAACAAAAACAATTCCCTCTACAGAGGTTATAAAAATTATATATAATTATATAATATATATTACATATTATATATTATAGGTAAATATATGTTTATATTTCATATAAACATATATTATACATAAAATATTATATTTTTATTTACATGTTATATAATATATTTTATATTATAAGTATAATATAAATATAATAATTATTAAATATAAATATTATTTATATTCTACTTATAATATAAACAATATTTATATTTTATATATTATATTTTATATATAATATAAGAAATTACATATATATAATATAGGGACTCGATTAGTTTCTGCTAGTGTGAAGACGAGTCATATCATATCTAGGGGCCATGATGATAGGAGCAGTCAGAGGATTTCTTGCATTGTGATGAATGCATATAAGTTAAACGAGCCACTTATCAGTAGAATTGATAGCAAGATAACGACTAGGGTTACTTCTTATGAAATTGTTTGGGCTACAACTTGTAATGTGCCAATTAGTGCATAATTTGAATTTAATTGCTCATCCTGATCATAGAATGGAATAGACGGCTAGGCTTGATATGGTTAGTAAAAATAGGAGGCCTATATTAAAATTAATTAGACGATCTGGTATAGGGAGGGGGGTTCACAATAGGAGAGCGATAGAAAGGGACAGGGTGGGAGCCATAACATAAAGGGTAGTAGTAGATGTTCAGGGCCATAGGGGTTCTTTGCTGAAAAGTGTTATTGTGTCAGCGAATGGTTGAAGCAGTCCCTAAGGGCTTACAATGTTAGGCCCTTTGCGTAGTTGTATGTAGCCTGAGTTTTCGTTAAGTGAGTGATTTAAAATCAATACCGATAATAATGATAATAATTATTAAATAGTTATATTAATGATAACAATAAAATTATTAATATTAATTATTAAAAATGACTGATATTAACAATTGATACTGATCTTATTAATTAGAAAACAATAATATTGGGTACCAATAATTAATATTAATAATAATATGAAAACTTTTATTTGCAATTATTTCTCAATATTGATATTGGTAGTTAATATTAATGTTAATAATAAGTAGTAATTAACAATCACATTACTCCTAATACCGCAGTGGGTGTACACCCACCTATGATATTGTTCCTAACGTCCAGGGAAGGAGAGAGCATGGTATTACTTTCAATATCGCAGTAGGTGTGCACCCACCCGGTGACATTGAGCCGAATATCCTGGGGGTGGAGTATGACTTTACGCCCAATATAGCAGTGGGTGTACATCCACCCGGTGATATTGCTCCTAATATTCACGGAAGAAGAGAATGATATGACTCCCAGTATCCCAGGGAGTGTACACCCCTTCTGTGATATCGTTCCTAATATCCGGAGGGGGAGAGGGTGATATTACTCCCAATATCGCAGGCTGTGCACACCCACCCTGTGATGTTGTTGCTAATAATATCCAGGAATGGAGAGGATGCTATGACTCCCCATACAGCAGCAGCAGAACACCGACCCTGGGATATTATTCCTGATATCCATGAAGGGTAGAGGCTGATATTACTCCCAATATCGCAGGGGGTGCACATCCATTCTGTGATGCTGTTTTTAATATTCAAAGGCGGAGAAGCTGATATTACTCCCAATATCACAGAAAGTGTACAAACCCGTGTGATGTTGTTCCTACTTCCAGAAGAAGAGAAGATGATATTACTCCCCATGTCGCAGGAGGTGTACAGCCACTTTGTGATATTTTTCCTAATATGCAGGGCAGGAGAGGATAACATTATTGTTAATAGCACAGGATGTGTACAGCCCCCCTGTGATATTGTCCTTAATATTCCAAGGCGGAGAGGATATTACTCCCAATATCGCAGAAAGTGTACAGCACCCCAGTGATATTGTTCCCACGATCCAGGAGAGAAGAGGATGATATGACTTTCGGTATCACACGGGGTGGACACGCCCCCAGTGATACTGTCTTGAATTTCAACGTGGGAGAGGATGGTATTACTCCCAATATCGCAGGTGGTATAAACACTTCTTTGATATTGTTCCTAATATTCAGGGGTGGAGAGGATGTTATCACTCCCTACATTGCAGATGGTGTACACCCATCTGTGATATTGTTCATAATTTCTGGGGGGGGATGATATTACTCACAATATGGTAAATACGCTGTGTGCCCACTGTGGGTCATGATATCCAGGGAGGGAGAGGAGAGTGATATTACTCCCCATATTGTGGGGGGTGTCCACCCCACCTGTCATACTGTTTCTTATATGCAAGGGGGAGTGGATGATATTACTACCAATATCAAAGACCTGTACAGCCCCCCTTGTGAGATTGTTCGTAATATCCACGTTGGGAGAGGATGATATTACTCCCAATATCACAGAGGGTGTACACCCCGCCTGTGATATTGTTTCAACTATCCAGAATAAGAGAGAATGATATTACTCCCAATAGTGCCGGGGTGTACACCGCCCCCTCCATGATATTTTTCGTAATATCCAGAGAGGGAGAGCATGATATTAATAACTGCCAATATCGCTATGGATGTACACCCACCCTGTGATATTGCTCCTAATATCCAGGGGGTAGAGTATGACATTACTCCCAACATAGCAGTGGGTGTACATCCACCCGGGGATATTGCTCCTGATATTAATAGAAGGAGAAAATGATACTACTTCCAATATCACAGGGAGTGTACGCCCCTTCTGTGATATTGTTCCTAATATCCGGAGGGCGAGAGGATGATATTCCAGTCAATATCGCAGGCTGCGCACACCCACCCTGTGATATTGTCCCTAATATGCAGGAAAAGAGAGGATATGACTCCCCATGTAGCAGGAGGTGTAAACCCACCTTGAGATATTGTTCCTAACATCCATGGAGGAAAAGAGCCCGATATTACTCCCAATATCTCAGGGGCTGTACATCCCCCCTGTGATATTTCTCTTAATATTCAAAGGCGGAGAGGTTGATATTACTCTCAGTCTCGAAGAAAGTGTATCCTCTCGAGTGATATTGTTCCTAATATCCAGAAGGGGAGAAGATGATATTACTACTCATATCGCAGAAGGTGTACACCCACTCTGTGATATTTTTCCTAATATGCAGGTTGGGGAGAGGATAATATTATTGCCAATATCGCAGAGAGTGTACACCCGCCCTGTGACATTGCCCTTAATATTCAAAGCGGAGAGGATGCCATTACTCCCAATATTGCAGAAAGCCTACACCTCCCATTAATATTGCTCCCATGATCCGCGAGAAAAGAGGATGATATTATTTTCAATATCACAGGGAGTGTACACGCCCCCAGTGATATTGTTCCTAAATTCAACGTGGGAGAGGATGATACTACACCCAATGCCGCTGTGGGTAGAAACACTCCTGTGATACTGTTGTTAATATCCAGGGGGAAGAGGATGCTAATACTGCAAATCGTGCAGAGGATGTACACCCGTCTATGATATAGTTGGTAGTCTCCAGAGGCAGAGAAGGTATTACTCACAATAACGTAAACACGCCGTGTGTCCACCGTGGATCGTAATATCCTGTGGGGGAGAGGCGGGGTGACATTACTCCCTACATCACGGGAGCCGCCCGCCCCCCTGCGATGTGGATCCCAATATCCAGGCGGGGAGAGGGGAGTGATATTACTCCACTACTAGGATTTTACCTCTACTGCCACACTTGGTTAACACCCTGGGACATTATTATCCATATTCTAGAAGGATGGCCCTACCAAAATCACAGGGGGTGTACACCCTGCTATATTATTCGTAATATTGTAGGGGAATGTTCATCCTGATGTCACAGGACTGTACACACCGTGATATTATTCACAATATCCTAGCGGGACATTAATAATAATGTCACAGTGTGTGTACACCTTGTGGTATTATTCGTAATATCCTAAGGGGAGGTTACTTTTATTGTCACACGGCGTGTGTTCCCTTTGATATTCGTAATGTCCTAGAGGGATTTTACTCCTTATGTCACAGGGTTTGTCCACCTTATCAAATTACTCGTATTATCTTTATAAGATGTTACTCCCTATATCACAGGGGGTGTACACTCTGTTGTTATTATCATAATATTCTAGGGAAATGTTACCTTTAATGTCGCAGAGGGTGTACACCTTGTGAAATTATTCGTTATGGTTTCGTGGGATGTTACTCCTAATGTCACATGGGGCGTACACACAGTGTAATATTCTATGGAAATGTTACTCGTAAATCACAGGTCCTGTACACCCTTTAATATTCTTTGTAATATTCTAGGAAAACGTTACTATGAATGTCACAGCGCATATACACCCTGTCATAAAATTTGCAATATACTAGCGGGAGTTCACTACTAATTTCACAATGCGTGTACACCCTTTGATATTATTCGTATTATCTGAAAGAGATGTTATTACTGATGTCCCAACGCATGTACATTCTCTGACTTTATTCGCTTTATCCTCAAGGGATATTATTTCTAATGTCACACGGGGTGTACTTCCTGCGTTATTTTTCATAATATCCTAGGGGAATTTTACTTTTAATGACACAGGGGGTGTACATATTGTGATATTCTTCGTAGTATTCTAGAAAGATATTCCTCCTCAGGTCACAGGGGATGTACACCCTGTTATATTATTCGTACTATCATGGGGGACGTTACTCCAAATGTCACATAAGGTGTAAACACTGTGATATTACTTGAAATGTGTCAGGGAAATGTACTCGTAATGTCAAAGGGCATGTACATCATGTGTGCACAGCCCCTGTGATGTTCTTTGAAATATTCTCGAGGGATGTTAATCCTAATATTACATATGCTGTTAACTATGTGTGAACACCTTTGTGGTATTATTCCTAACATACTAGAAGGATGTAACTCCTAACATCACCTGGGGTATATGCCACGTGTGTACACATCCTGTGATATTATTCATAATACCTTAAGGAGATGCTCATAATTTTATAAATATTTACGTAATATTTTAGCGGGATGATACCCCTAATGTCCCAGCAGGTGTAAACACAGCGATATTATTCACAATATTCCAGGGGGATGTTACTCCTAATGTCACAGGTGTGTATACCCTGCGATATTATTCACACTATACTAGTGGGATATTACTACTAATGTGACCTTCTGTGTGTACACCTTCTGAATATTATTCGTAATATCCTGGGAGGATGTTACTCCTAACATCACAAGGGTGTACACCCTGTGTTATTATTAGTAATTCCTGGGGGATTTTACTTTTAAAATCACATGAGGTGTCAACCCTATGATCTCATTCGTAATATCCAAGCAAGATGATACTCCTAATGTCACATGGGGTCTACACCATGGGATATTATTTGGAGTACCCTAAAGGGGTGTTGTCTTAATGTCATAGGGTGTGTACACCTATTGATACTATTTGTAATATCCTAAGGAGATATTACTTTAAAAATCACAGTGGGTGTACACACATGATGTACAACCTGTGATGTTATTCACAATATCCCAGGGAGGTATAACTTTTAATATCACAGCAGGTGTTCTCTATGTGTGTACACCCTGTGATACTTCTCATAATACTTTAGGAAAAATGACTCTTAATGTCACAGTGGGTGTACACACTGTGATATTATTCGTCATATCCTAGAAGTATATTACTCCTATTGGCACAGGGGTTTAACATCCTGTGACATTATTCGTGGTGATCCAGGGGAATGATTTTCCTAAAGCCACAGGGTGTGTACACCCTGTGATATTATTCGTAATATTCTAGGGGGATGTTACTCCTAACGTCGCAAATGTGTACACCCTGTGATATTATTCACAATATACTAGCTGGATATTGTTACTAATGTCACAATGCATGTAAACCTTGTGATAATATTTGTAATATCCTAAGGGGATGTTACTCCTATTGTCACAGGGGGTGTGCTAGTATCCCAGGGGGATGTTACTCCTACCATACAAATTGTGTGCACTTTGTTATATTATTCATCATATCCTAGAGTGATGTTACTCCTCACGTCAAGGGGGTGTACATCCTGTGATGTTATTCTTCACATTCTAGGAAGACGTTAACTCCTAATATCACAGAGGGTGTACAATCTGTGAAGTTATGCATAATATTTTCGGGGGATGTTACTCCTAATGTCACACAAGGTGTACAAACAGTGATATTATTTGAAAGGTTTTTTGGATATGTCACTCCTAATATCACAGGGGCTGTACACTCTGTCATATTATTTGTAATATCCTAAAGAAATGTTACCACTGATGTCACAGGCGGTGTATACCGTGTGGTATTATTCCCAATATTGTGGGATGATGTTACTCCTAATGTCACAGAAGGTGTTCACACTCTGATAATATTCATAATATCCTAAAAGGATGTCACTACTGATGTCACCATGCATGTACACAATCTGATATTATTTCTTATATCCTCGGATGATGTTACTTCTTATGTCACAGGGGGTGTACTCCCTGTGATATTATTCATAATATCCTAGGTGGATGTTACTTCTAATGTCACAGGGAGTGTACCTTTTGCGATATTATTCGTAATATTTTAGAAAGATGGTACTCCCAATGTCACAGAGGATGTACACCCTGTGAAGTTATTCCTAATAATTTTGTATTCCTAATGTCACCCGTGGTGTACACACTGTGATATTATTTGTAATATTTTATGGAAATGTTACTCCTAATATCACGGGGCTGTACATCTTGTAATATTATTCATAATATCTTAAAGAAATGTTACCTCTATTGCCACCAGGAATGTACACCGTGTGATATTGTTCCCAATATTGTAGGGGGATGTTACTCCTAATATCACAGGGGGTGTTCACAATGTGATAATTTTCATAATATCCTAAATGGATGTTACTGCTAATGTCACAATACGTGTACATCCTCTGTATTTGTTCATTATATCCTAGGGGGAGGTTACTCCTACTGTCACACAGGGTATACTTCCTGTGATATTATTCCTAATATCCTAGGTGGATGTTACTCCTAATGCCACAGGGGCTGTACATTTTGTGATATTATTTGCATTATCCAAGAAAGATGTTACTCCTCAGGTCACAAGGGATGTACACCCTGTGATATTATTCGTACTATCCAGGGGACATTACTCCAAATGTCACAGAAGGTGTACACTCTCTGATATTACTCGTAATGTGTCAGGGAAATGTACTCCTAATGTCACAGGGCATGTACATAATGTGTGCACACCCCAGTGATGTTATTTGTAATATTTTCGACGCATGTTAATCTTAATATTACATACGCTGTTCTCCATGTGTGAACACCTTTGTGGTATTATTCCTAACTTACTAGAAGGATATAACTCCTAACATCACATGGGGTATAAGTCATGTGTGTACACATTCTGTGATATTATTCATAATATCTTTGGGAGATGCTGCTCCTAATTTTACAAGCTATGTACATTATGGGTGTACACCCCCTCTGATATTATTTGTAATACTCTAGGGGAATGTTGCTGCTGATGTCACAGGGGGAGTACACCATGTGTATTGCATGTATATTACATTTTTACATTAGTTTCCAGGAGTCAATCAATTTTGTCAATCAATTCACTATTCTTGTTGCCCAAAAGGGTAGAGATAATCACAGATCACAGATCTGTCTAGCATCAGCTAAGGACGTTTTATTACAGAGATGGATGCATGTGTGTGCCTGCGCATGTGTGTGTGTGTAATTCAATCATAAATCGAAGGTTTAAGTGTTGTGTGGGTGGAAGATAATTCATTCTGACTTTTGGCTTCAGAGTCCCATGTTTATTGGGAGAAAAGAGAGTCACGCTGGGAAGGATAGTAGCCCTGTGCCCTCCAGAACTGCAGCATGCTTGGGAATTGTGAGGCTTCCTGCTTTCCAGGAAATTTTGGAACTAGGAGGATGTCACCAGTGACTAGCACAGTACCACCTTCCTTACATCTGCCTGTCATTCCTCCTCAGGGCATCCAAATGTGGCCCTCTCCTTAACTCCTTCCTCTGCATCACTTCTCACAACCCTGGGATCTGAGCACTCTCTTTACCTGTGCACAGTATCTACTTAGGGAAGCCCCAGCACCTGCTGCAGTCAGGGCTGCAGCCCTGAGCTGAGTCTAGTAGAAATTTTGTGAACTAAACATAGAGCAAGAAATGTAAATTAGTGCACCCACTGTGGAAAACAGTCTGGAGATCTCTCAAAGAACTGAACACGGAGCTACCTTTTGATACAATTATCTCATTACTGAGTATATACTCAAAAGAAAATACATCATTCTACCAAAAAGACATATACTCTCCTATGTTCATGGCTGCACTATTTAAAATAGCACAGACCTAATCAACCCAGGGGTCCCTCAATGGTAGACTGTATAAATAAAATATGGTACATATACACCATGGAATACTATACAGCCGTAAAAAAATGAAATCACCTCCTTTACAACAATGTGGATGGAGCTGGAGGCCTTAATCCTAAGCAAATTCATGCAGGATAGAAAGCCAAATGCTGTATGTTCTCGCTTACGTGGGGGAGCTAAATATTGAACACACATAGACATCAATATGGGAAAAATAGACGCTGTGGACTACGTGAGGGTGGCGGGAGAAGGATGGGTTAAAAAAATACCGACTGGGGGCAGTCTCTGCAGCCTGCCTTGCCTGTCTCTCTCTGGGATTGCTCCTCCTCCTGCTCCTCTCCTGCTCCTGTTGGGCCTTGTGACCACCTGGTTACCTGTAGGCAGGCCTCCATTCAGTGTAGCATTGCCACAGGGATGGGTCCTGTCAGTCCGCACCCCACCCCCAACCCAGTTACCCTCCCCTGAGCCCTGGTTCCCTGTTGAGGTCACTCAGTGCAAGGAGACCTGGGACCTCACGGCCCGCTCGCCCTACCAGTGCTTCTGCCCTGGTGTGGGAGGCACCACACCCTCCTCTGCCCCATGCTGGGCCTGAAGGGGCCCCATCAGATCACAGCCGCCACCATGGCCACTGCCTCACACCGGAGGGCATGACACAGGGGTGGCTTTCCCAGCTGGCTGCCACAGGGGAGCTCTAGATGCTTAGCCCGCCCCGTGGAGAGACCTAAAATCAAGGCATGACTTAATAGCTTATTTTGTAAGAGAAAAGCTCAACCCAAAGGCAGATTGTTAGTTTAGACTTTATTGCAAGCAGAACTGCTATGATGTGCTTTTAGCACTGAAGTGAGTTCCAGGCTAAGAACAGACAGCGGCTTCTCTGCTTTCCCTCCCAAGCACAAGTGTATTCACCTTGCAGACTTGAATCACTGAAGATGTAAGCCAGCTGTTACTCTCATCTTGGGAGACACCCTGTGGACAACATGAAGACCGTCCCTGATCAAGTGAGGAGCGCCTCTGCCTGGCCGCCCTGCCTGGGAAGTGAGGAGCCCCTCTGCCCGGCCACCCATCGTCTGGGATGTGAGGAGCGCCTCTGCGTGGCCCCCCCGTCCTGGAAGTGAGGAGCCCCTCTGCCCGGCCGCCACACCATCTAGGAAGTGAGGAGCGTCTCTGCCCAGCCACCCCATCTGGGAAGAAGTGAGGAGCGCCTCTGTGCAGCCACCCCATCTGGGAAGTGAGGAGCGCCTCTGCCCGGATACCCCATCTGCGAAGTGAGGAGTGCCTCTGCGGGGCTGCCCTGTCTGGGTAGTGAGGAGCGCCTCTGCCTGGCCGCCCTTCTGGGATGTGAGGGGCGCCACTGCCCGGCCCCCCATCTGGGAAGTGAGGAGCACCTCTGCCCGGCCACCCATCATCTGGGATGTGAGGAGCGCCTCTGCCCAGCCGCCCCACCCGGGAAGTGAGGAGCCCCTCTGCCCGGCCGCCACCCTGTCTAGGAAGTGAGGAGCGTCTCTGCACGTCTGCCCCATCTGGGAATTGAGGAGCACCTCTGCCTGGCCGCCCCGTCTGGGATGTGGGGAGTGCCTCTGCCCGGCCGCCCCGTCTGGGAGGTCTACCACAGAGGCCAGAAGCAATGTGTGGGCTGGATGTGGTGGCTCACGCCTGTAGTCCCAGTACTCTGGAAGGCTGAGGCGGGTTGATCGCTTGAGCTAGGAGCTTGAGACCAGCCTGGCCAACATGGCGAAACATATGAAAAATACAACTGTCAACCCAACCAATCAACCAAGCGACAACAAAACAGGTCTACCCTGGAGTTATACTCTAATTTTTTCTATTTTCCTCCCTTTCTGATCCTTTATCCCACTTTCTTTTTCTTCCTCTTCCTTCTCCTTCTTCTTTGTCAAATAGAGGATTGAGTTATTATCATTGATCCATACAAAGTCCCTCTCTCATTTATTTTCTTTAATTCCCACCCCCCATTTCTATTTCCCGTCTTCCCATGTGCAACCTTCCTAATAAGTTTGATATGCATCTTTTTGTTTGTATGTACTTTTAGAAAATGTTTATTGTTTTGTGTGCAAAAAATAATCCCTTCCTTACACCTTATACAAAAATTAATTCAAGATGGATTAAAGACTTAAATGTTAGACCTAAAACCATTAAAATCCTACAAGAAAACCTAGGCATGGGCAAGGACTTCATGTCTAAAACACCAAAAGCAATGGCAACAAAAGCCAAAATTGACAAATGGGATCTAATTAAACTAAAGAGCTTCTGCACAGCAAAAGAAACTACCATCAGAGTGTACAGGCAATCTACAGAATGGGAGAAAATTTTTGCAACCTACTCATCTGACAAAGGGCTAATATCCAGAATCTACAATGAACTCAAACAAATTTACAAGAAAAAAATAAACAACCTCATCAAAAAGTGGGCAAAGGACATGAACAGACACTTCTCAAAAGAAGACATTTATGCAGCCAAAAAACACATGAAGAAATGCTCATCATCACTGGCCATGAGAGAAGTGCAAATCAAAACCACAGTGAGATACCATCTCACACCAGTTAGAATGGCCATCATTAAAAAAGCAGGAAAAAACAGGTTCTAGAGAGGATGTGGAGAAATAGGAACACTTTTACACTGTTGGTGGGACTGTAAACTAGTTCAACCATTGTGGAAGTCAGTGTGGCGATTCCTCAGGGATCTAGAACTAGAAATACCATTTGACCCAGCCATCCCATTACTGGGTATATACCCAAAGGACTATAAATCATGCTGCTATAAAGACACATGCACACGTATGTTTATTGCGGCACTATTCACAATAGCAAAGACTTGGAACCAACCCAAATGTCCAACAACAATAGACTGGATTAAGAAAATGTGGCACATATACACCATGGAATACTATGCAGCCATAAAAAATGATGAGTTCGTGTCCTTTGTAGGGACATGGATGAAACTGGAAAACATCATTCTCAGTAAAGTATCACAAGGACAAAAAACCAAACACCGCAAGTTCTCACTCATAGGTGGGAATTGAACAATGAGAACTCATGGACACAGGAAGGGGAACATCACATTCCAGGGTCTGTTGTGGGGTGGGGGGAGGGGGGAGGGACAGCACTAGGAGATATACCTAATGCTAAATGACGAGTTAATGGGTGCAGGAAATCATCATGGCACATGGATACATATGTAACAAACCTGCACATTGTGCACATGTACCCTAAAACCTAAAGTATAATAAAAAAATAAAAAAATAAACAAAAATTAAATAAATAAATAAAATAAAATAAAATAAAAGACTGTCCCTGATCAAGGTCTTTAGTAAGCAGGAAGGAGTCAAGGTTAAAGAATGTGTTTGCTTACCCTGGACTACAGTATTTTGGAAAATAAACCAAGGCTTGGGTTTTGCTACTTAGGGAAGCCCCAGCACCTGCTGCAGTCAGGGCTGCAGCCCTGAGCTGAGTCTAGTAGAAATTTTGTGAACTAACCATAGAGCAAGAAATGTAAATTAGTGCACCCACTGTGGAAAACAGTCTGGAGATCTCTCAAAGAACTGAACACGGAGCTACCTTTTGATACAATTATCTCATTACTGAGTATATACTCAAAAGAAAATACATCATTCTTCCAAAAAGACACATACCCTCCTATGTTCATGGCTGCGCTATTTAAAATAGCACAGACCTAATCAACCCAGGAGTCCATCAATGGTAGACTGTATAAATAAAATATGGTACATATACACCATGGAATACTATACAGCTGTAAAGAGAATGAAATCACGCCCTTTACAACAATGTGGATGGAACTGGAGGCCTTAATCCTAAGCAAATTCATGCAGGATAGAAAGCCAAATGCTGTATGTTCTTGCTTACATGGGGGAGATAACTATTGAACACACATAGACATCAATATGGGAAAAATAGACTCTGTGGACTACTTGAGGGTGGCGGGAGAAGGATGGGTTAAAAAAATACCGACTGGGGGCGGTCTCTACAGCCTGCCTTGCCTGTCACTCTCTATGATCGCTCCTCCTCCTGCTCCTCTCCTACTCCTGTTGGGCCTTGTGACCACCTGGTTACCTGTAGGCAGGCCTCCATTCAGAGTAGCATTGCCACAGGGATGGGTCCTGTCAGTCCGCACCCCACCCCCAACCCAGTTACCCTCCCCTGAGCCCTGGTTCCCTGTTGAGGTCACTCAGTGAAAGGAGACCTGAGACCTTGCAGCCCGCTCGCCCTACCAGCGCTTCTGCCCTGGCGTGGGAGGCACCACACCCTCCTCTGCCCTGTGCCGGGCCTGAAGGGGCCCCTTCAGATCACAGCCGCCACCATGGCCACGGCCTCCCACCGGAGGGCGTGACACAGGGGTTGCTTTCCCAGCTGGCTGCCACAGGGGAGCTCTAGATGCTTAGCCTGCCCCATGGAGAGACCTAAAATCAAGGCATGACTTAACAGCTTATTTTGTAAGAGAAAAGCTCAACCCAAAGGCAGATTGTTAGTTTAGAATTTATTGCAAGCAGAACTGCTATGATGTGCTTTTAGCACTGAAGTGAGTTCCAGGCTAAGAATAGACAGCGGCTTCTCTGCTTTCCCTCCCAAGCACAAGTGTATTCACCTTGCAGACTTGAATCACTGAAGATGTAAGCCAGCTGTTACTCTCATCTTGGGAGACACCCTGTGGACAGCAGGAAGACCGTCCCTGATCAAGTGAGGAGCGCCTCTGCCCGGCCGCCCCATCTGGGAAGTGAGGAGCACCACTGCCCGGCCACCCAAAATCTGGGATGTAAGGAGCGCCTCTGCCCGGCCGCCCCATCTGGGAAGTGAGGAGCGCCTCTGCCCGGCCACCCCGTCTGGGAAGTGAGGAGACCCTCTGCCCGGCCGCCACCCCATCTAGTAAGTGAGGTGCGTCTCTGCCCGGCCACCCCATCTGGGAAGAAGTGAGGAGCACCTCTGCCTCGCCGCCCCGTCTGGGAAGTGAGGACCGCCCTGCCGGCCGCCCCGTCTGGGAAGTGAGGAGCGCCTCTGCCTGGCCACCCCGTCTGGGAAGTGAGGAGCGCCCTCCTGCCCCCAGGGGGGCGCCTCCCCACCCCATCTTCTGGGATGTGAGGAGCGCCACTGCCTGGCCGCCTTGTCTGGGAAGTGAGGAGCGCCTCTGCCAGGCCAACCATCGTCTGGGAAGTGAGGAGCGCCTCTGTCTGGGAGCCCCGTCTGGGAAGTGAGTAGCCCCTCTGCCCGGCCGCCACCCCGTCTAGGAAGTGAGGAGCGTCTCTGCCCGGCCACCCCGTCTGGGAAGAACTGCAGAGCGCCTCTGCCCGGCCACCCATCATCTGGGATGTGAGGAGCGCCTCTGCCTGGCCACCCGTTCTGGGATGTGACGAGCGCCTCTGCCCGGCCGCCCCGTCTGGGAAGTGAGGAGCGCCTCTGCCTGACCGCCCCATCCTGGAAGTGAGGAGAGTCTCTGCCCGGCCACCGCTTCTGGGAAGTGAGGAGCGCCTCTGCCCGGCCGCCCGGTCTGGGAAGTGAGGAGACCTCTGCCTGGCCACCATCGTCTGGGATGTGAGGAGCGCCTCTGCCCGGCGGCCCCATCTGGGAAGCGAGGAGCGCCTCTGCCTGGCCGCCCCATCTGGGAAGTGAGGAGCCCCTCTGCCCAGCCGCCACTCCATCTAGGAAGTGAGGAGCGTCTCTTCCCGGCCGCCTTATCTAGGAAGTGAGGAGCGCCTCTGCCTGGCCGCCCCATCTGGGAAGTAGGAGCGCCTCTGCACGGCAGCCCCGTCTGGGAAGTGAGGAGCCCCTCTGCCCGGCAGCCACCCCATCTAGGAAGTGAGGTGGGTCTCTGCCCGGCCACCCCATCTGGGAAGAAGTGAGGAGTGCCTCTGCCCGGCCACCCCGTCTGGGAAGAAGTGAGGAGCGCCTCTGCCTGGCTGCCCCGTCTGGGAAGTGAGGAGCGCCACTGCCCGGCCGCCCCGTCTGGTAAGTGAGGAGCGCCTCTGCCCAGCCGCCCCGTCTGGGAAGTGAGGAGCACCTCTGCCCAGCCACCCATCGTCTGGGATGTGAGGAGCGCCTCTGCCCAGCTGCCCTGTCCGGGAAGTGAGGAGCCCCTCTGCCCGACCGCCACCCCGTCTAGGAAGTGAGGAGCGTCTCTGCCCAGCTGCCCTGTCCGGGAAGTGAGGAGCCCTCTGCCGGCCGCCCCCGTCTGGGAAGTGAGGAGCACCTCTGCCTGGCCGCCCCGTCTGGGATGTGGGGAGCGCCTCTGCCCGGCCGCCCCATCTGGGAGGTCTACCACAGAGGCCAGAAGCAATGTGGGGGCTGGATGTGGTGGCTCACGCCTGTAGTCCCAGTACTCTGGAAGGCTGATGCGGGTTGATCGCTTAGGCTAGGAGCTCGAGACCAGCCTGGCCAACATGGCAAAACATATGAAAAATACAACTGTCAAACCAACCAATGAACCAAGTGACAACAAAACAGGTCTACCCTGGAGTTATACTCTAATTTTTTCTATTTTCCTCCCTTTCTGATCCTTTATCCCACTTTCTTTTTCTTCCTCTTCTTTCTCCTTCTTCTTTGTCAAATAGAGGATTGAGTTATTATCATTGATCCATACAAAGTCCCTCTCTCATTTATTTTCTTTAATTCCCACCCCCCATTTCTATTCCCCGTCTTCCCATGTGCAACCTTCCTGATAAGTTTGATATGCATCTTTTTGTTTGTATGTACTTTTAGAAAATGTTTATTGTTTTGTGTGCAAAAAATAAAATAAAATAAAATAAAATAAAATAAAAAGACTGTCCCTGATCAAAGTCTTTAGTAAGCAGGAAGGAGTCAAGGTTAAAGAATGTGTTTGCTTACCCTGGACTACAGTATTCTGGAAAATGAACCAAGGCTTGGGTTTTGCTCTGGAAGCCTGTCCTGCCTGCTTCTGTAATCTGGCGCTCTGCATCCAGGTCTTGGCCCTTTATGGACACCACCGTCTTTACTCTTACGATTCTCTGCTCTTTTGGGAGTTCAGACGTGGCACCTTATTTCACTTCTGAGCTACCCTCTGCCATCCAGAAACTTAGTGGACCTGTAGAACTATATTGTTCTGCTAAACCTGTGACCACTCACATCTCAAGGTCACATAATGGAAAAAATAGAATAGAAACATGGAATATATTAAGATTCATCAGGGGACTTTGACAATTTTTTGTCTTAACTCCTCCCTTTTGGGTTACTGCCAATGCATTTTCAACAATAGGTCAATGTTGTTGTAAGTGGCCGTGGGGCAGTATCCACAGCAGTTCTTGGTGATTTTGATTCATCCACAAAGCATTTTATCACAGCAAAATAATAAAGGTGCTGGTTTCATTGGCTGCAGGGTACCAGAGAGTAACCCCAAAGCTGGGGTGTGCGCTAAAATCCAGGGGAAGAGGCTGAAGCATTCCACAAAGAATTACTTAAACCCTCCACAAGAACATCTTTAGATTTTGAATGTATCCTTGGAGGACAAGGGATCATACAAATGTGCAGCTTATAATCCGGCCACACATGAATTAAAAGTTGAACCCACTGGCCAAAAGCTTCTTGTGAGTCACCTTTGTTCAGATGATTTTGGCATTCTTCCCCTGCTCATTCACAGGTATTAGCTGTTCATTCACATAGCCCTGTACCTTTGGAGTGTGTGTTTAGTGGGGTCCTGGCTCCTCAAGTGTGTTGGCTAAAGAACAGGCAGGATATTGCCCCGGGAAGCAACTGGAGAAGGTTGTATTCTCATCTTGCCATAGATAGCATTGACCCAGTGGACTCTGGAAACGATTCCTGCATGGTGGGAAACAACTCTGGAGATGTAAAATATGTGGCATCCATGGTTAATGTACTTGAACACGCTCCTAATCTAAGGGACTACAGGATCAGATAGTGTCGCTATTTTCCACAGAACACTTTATCTCTGATGTTTGTAGGAACCCAGCTGCCAACCATAACTGGTTTCATAATGCACAGCCTAATCATCCTTTCTCAAGACATTAAACTGCAGGAAATTGACTGAAATTCAGTGGGGTTGTTATGCAAGATACTAGGCTACATCAGTGTTTAGCAGATAATGAGATTGGATTTATGCAGTCTACTGGAAGACTTGAAATAGAAAAAGGCAATGGATTCAAGCAAGTTATAATTTTGTCACCAGCAAGCACAAAAGTGGTAGATGGAGACGTTGTTACTCTGTCCTTCAATGCCACCAGGCAGTTGGGTCCGGTCATTTGTTGGTATGACAGCCATGGATTGATAACCAGCCATCTCTCTTAAGTCCTTAGATCTAAATCCCAAAAGTCACACTTACCAAGACCTGGAATCTTGGACCTAGAGCCTGTCTACTTCATCATGTCCCAAGCTGGCTTGAGCCCTCTCCATACTCAGGCTGTGATGCAGGAGCATGTGGAGAAATACATCTGTGAAGCTACAGATGAACATGGTACCATGCAGGCAGAACCACCTCTCATGGTTGTTCTTTTTGAAACAAACAAAAGGAGAAATAGTCGCACTCTTTGTTGCTACTCAGAATAACGAAAAAAAATAAGAGATGGTTCAGAAACTGGATTATTCAGCTCCTTTCCAGAGAAAGTACATCCCAGTGCAGTGGAATCACCATCAGAGAAAAATGTTAGTGGTATCTCTGTTCTTGAGGTCCCACCAAATTGAAACCCTACAGACCCCCATACCAGATACATACAACCTGGTGTGGAGGGCAGGCAAGGAAAGTGGACTGCCCATCAATGCCTATTTTGTGAAGTATCAAAATCTGGACTATGGAGTTGATGTGATGGGAAGTTGGCACAGGGTTTGAATCCCAGGAAGTGAAAGTGAGCTTCACTTAGCTGAAATGGAGCCATCTGTTCTTTATGAACTCTTGCTGGTAGCAAGAAGTGATGCAAGTGAAAACCCACCTGCCATGCTTACCTTCTGAACCAGCAAAGAAAAAACAGCATCATCAAAAAGCACCCAGACATCCTCTCAACCTGTAGGCACCCCCAAGTATCCCGTCGTTTCAGAAGCCGCAGACAACGATTTTGGAGTTGTGCTTACAGATTCATCTAGGCACAGTGGCGCCCAGAGGCACCAGATCACCTTACTGTCTCCACTGCATCAGAGAGGTTGGTCTATGTCACTTGATTTCCTTGGGCAACTGGGAATTCTTCGATCGCTGCCTTCAAGGTCAAATATAAATGGATGAGGACCAGTGACTGCCTGGTGGCAGCTAACATATCCTTCCTTCCAAAATTTCTGTGCAAGTTTGTAGTATAGAACCAGGTTCAACATACAAATTTTGGGTCATGCTATCAACCATTATGAAGAAAGTTTTCAGAGATCAGCGTCTCATCCTTATCAGGGGACTGGGTTCCCCAGACTTTTTTCCAACTGTGCAATAACGGACCTCACATTGTATACACAGAGGCTGTCAGCGTTACTCAGATTGTGCTAAAGTGGACATACATTCCATGAAGTAACAATAACACTTCCATTCTTTTATATCTATGACTGACCCACAGATAATGACAACGACAATGTTTATAAGAGGGATGTTACAGAAGGTTCAAAGGAGTGGCACATGATTGGCCATCTGCTGTCAGAAACTTCCTATGGCATTAAAATGCAGTGCTTCAGTGAAGAAGAAAGTGAGTTTAGCAATGTCATGATCTGCGAGACTAAAGTGAAATGTGCTCCTGGAGCTTCTGAGTATCCGAAAGGCTTGAGTACCCCTCTGAATTCCTCAGGAAGTGAAGGAAATGCGAGGCCAGTAACCAGCCCTGACAGAAGCAGTGACATGTTATATCGATCCTTGGCTGTATGCTGGGTGTCTTGGGCCTCATTCTTATGGTTTTCATTGAAACGTGCCTGTGGAGGAATCGCCAGCAGAATATCATACAGAAATATGACGCTCCAGGATACCTCTATCAAGGATCAGATATTAATGGGCAGATGATGTAATAATACACCACTCTCTCAGGAGCAAATGAGATAAATGGAAGTGTTCATGGAGGCTTACTGAGCCATGGCGGTCTCAGCAGTGGCTGTTCCCACCTTCACCATAAGGTTCTCAATGGAGTCAGTGTAATTGTGAATGGGAGCTTAAATGGAGGATTTTACTCTGGGCACACCAACTGTCTTACAGCAATGGGAATGGAACTGGAGGTTGTAATCCTAAGCAAATTAATGCAGGATCAGAAGATTAAATGCTGTATGTTCTCACTTATAATTGGGAGCTAAGCATAGAACACACAGAGACATCAGTATGGGCAAAATAGACTCTGCGGTCTACTTGTGAGTGGAGGGAGAGGGATGGGCTTAAAAAACTACTTATTGGAGGCGGACTCTACAACCGGCCTCGCTTGTCTCTCACAGGATCCCTCCTCTTGCTCCTGGCCTGCTCCGGGCAGCCCTGAAGCCGCCGGGTTACATGTCCACTCCCCTCCGCCTGGAGGAGCGCTGCCATGGGGGCGCGCCCCAGGTCCCCTACCCTGAGCCCTGATGCCGGGCTCCAGAGTCAAGGTGCCAGAAGAACCAGGACCCAGCGCCCGCCTGACCTACCCAGCGCCTGCGTCCTGGCCTGCAAGACACCGCGCCCTCCTCTGCTCTGCGTGGTGCACGGAGGGACCCCTTCGGATCACAGCCGCTGCCGCCATAGCCTCCACCATAGTAGCTGCCGCGGGTGTCCGAGGGAAGGAACTGAGGGTGGCTTTCCCAGGCGGCTGCCCCACAGGGACTCTGGATGCTTAGCCCGCCTGGCTGAGAGATCTAAAATCAAGGCATGACTTAACAGCTTATCTTGTAGGAGAACAGCTCAACCCAAAGGCAGATTGCTAGTCTGGACTTTATTACAAGCAGGACTGCGGTGATGTTTATAGCACTGAAGTGAACTCCACTGTAAGTACAGAAAGTGGCTTATCTGCTTTCCCCCCCGAAGCACAATCATATACACCTTGCAGACTTGAATCACTGAAGATGTAAGCCAACTGTTACTCTGACTTTTGGAGACTCCCTGTGGACAGCATGAAGACTGATCAAAGTCTTTAGTAAGCAGAAAGGAGTCAAGGTTAAGGAATGCGTCTGATTACCCTGAATTGTAGTACCTTGGAAAGTGAATCAAGGCCTGGGTTTTGCTCTGGAAGCCTGCCTTGCCTGCTTCTGTAATCTGGCGCTCTGCATGTGAATCTTGGACCCATATGGACACTGCTGTATGTTACTGTCATGATTCTCTGCTCTTCCATGAGTTCAGACTTGGCACCTTATTTTACTTCTGAGCCACTCTCTACCGTCCAGAAACGTGGTGGACCTGTAGAACTACATTGTTCTGCCAAACCTGTGACCACTCATAGCTCATGGTTGCATAATGGAAAACAGTAGGATAGAAACATGGAACATATAAAGATTCATCAGGGGACTTTGACAATTCTTTCTCTTAACTCCTCTCTTTTGGGTTTCTACCAATCCCTTGCCAACAATAGCGTTGGTATTATTTTGAGTGGCCCTGTAACAGTATCTGTGGCAGTTTTTGGTGATTTTGGTTCATCCACAAAGTGTGTTATTACAGAGGAGGAAAAAAGTGCTGTCAGGATAATAGAAACGATGTCAGCTGCGTTCGCACAGAAAATCCAGAAGAGTTCAGCAGAGGAGACAGCTGTGTCAATTCAGAAACAGACAGCAACAATTTACGTTAGAATCCTCTTATTTTGCCACCTGTCTCAGAGGTCGGTGCTGAAAAGACATCACGGCCTCCGCCTGGTGTTCCTTTGGACAGCCCCTCAGATGCCCTCCAGCGGCCCCAGGAAACCGGAGGATGTGCAAACAACCAGTCATCTTCTGACTTCAAGCCTGTAACCAACTGCACAAAACAGGCCTGGGAGTGAACTATGTGAAGGATCTTAATTCAAATCAGAGAAAATCATTCTTTATTTTTTTTGCAGTATAATGTCATGTGAATGTGTCTTAAAATGTGTGCCCTTTTATGTTATTTATGCCTTAAAAGTTTTCTTACCCGTTGCTTCCTTGCTCTCAGTAAGAAACAGCTTTGTTTTGCATAGCTTTCAATCACCTGGAGGGCAGAGGGATCATTCCATATTTTCTTTTTTTTTATTATTATTATACTTTAGGTTTTAGGGTACATGTGCAGAATGTGCAGGTTTGTTACATATGTATCCATGGGCAATGTTGTTTTGCTGCACCCATTAACTCGTCATTTAGCATTAGATATATCTCCTAATGCTGTCCCTCCCCCCTCCCCCCACCCCACAACAGTCCCCGGAGTGGAGTGTGATGTTCCCCTTCCTGTGTCCATGAGTTCTCATTGTTCAATTCCCACCTATGAGTGAGAACATGTGGTGTTTGGTTTTTTGTCCTTGCGATAGTTTACTGAGAATGATGTTTTCAGTTTCATCCATGTCCCTACAAAGGACATGAACTCATCATTTTTGATGGCTGCATAGTATTCCATGGTGTATATGTGCCACATTTTCTTAATCCAGTCTATCGTTGTTGGACATTTGGGTTGGTTCCAAGTCTTTGCTATTGTGAATAGTGCCGCAATAAACATATGTGTGCATGTGTCTTTATAGCAGCATGATTTATGGTCCTTTGGGTATATACCCAGTAATGGGATGGCTGGGTCAAGTGGTATTTCTGGTTCTAGATCCCTGAGGAATTGCCATACTGACTTCCACAATGGTTGAACTAGTTTACAGTCCCACCAACAGTGTAAAAGTGTTCCTATTTCTAGCCATATGTAGAAAGCTGAAACTGGATCCCTTCCTTACACCTTCTACAAAAATTAATTCAAGATGGATTAAAGACTTAAATGTTAGACCTAAAACCACTAAAATCCTTCAAGAAAACCTAGGCAATACCATTCAGGACATAGGCGTGGGCAAGGACTTCATGTCTAAAACACCAAAAGCAATGGCAACAAAAGCCAAAATTGACAAATGGGATCTCATTAAACTAAAGAGCTTCTGCACAGCAAAACAAACTACCATCAGAATGAACAGGCAACCTACAGAATGGGAGAAAATTTTTGCAACGTACTCATCTGACAAAGGGCTAATATCCAGAATCTACAATGAACTCAAACCAATTTAAAAGAAGAAAACAAACAACCCCATCAAAAAGTAGGTGAAGGACATGAACAGACACTTCTGAAAAGAAGACATTTATGCAGCCAAAAAACACATGAAAAAATGCTCATCATCACTGGCCATCAGAGAAATGAAAATCAAAACCGCAGTCAGATACCATCTCACACCAGTTAGAATGGCCATCATTAAAAAGTCAGGAAATAACAGGTGCTGGAAAGGATATGGAGCACTGTTAGATCATTCCATATTTTCTAACAATTGTAGTGGCAGTAAGAACTCCTCATGCAAATGATTCCATCTCTTGGCTGCTTCAGCTCAGAGGAAATGCAGGGGCCAATTGAGGGTTACCACCAGTCAGGTTTTCAGATGGAAAACCATCTTTCAATAGTGTAATATCAGACTTTCTGAGAACACTTTGAAGTCAACCACAGTTTTGACCCAGTGTTTATAATAGCAGACCTGGCTGATGAATTTTAAAAGAGTGCCTTCCACTAAAGTGGTAATGTGACCAGACAACATTCTCTCTATCTGCACGTGGGCACAAGCAATGTTCAGTCTTCTAGTCACTAGTCATAAGCAGTGTCGTGGACATGGTAGAGTGTAAGATGTAGTTGAATGATTGCAGTATGCAGAAAAGGAACCGAGGCCAGAGAGACAAATAATGCTTTACTATCCCTCTGCTTTAAAATTACATTGATTCCTAAAATGGCCGGTATGGGGCTCTTTTTGACTGTTTCTAAGAGTAGGAACAAAGTAAGACTTGAAGTCGTGGCTTGAAAAGAAAGATCCACATTTTCAGAAGATAAAAGGGGAGGGCTGCAGGGAGCCTCTCTTGGAGGGAGCTCTTCTATCTGCTCCATTAGCCTAAGAGCATGCTCATGGTGTCACACTGCCAGAAACTAGTCATTCTCTCACTTCCAACAGGGGCAACAGCCTGAAGGTATGAATGTCAGAAAATACTTATTTTGGAAGAAAAGGTGTTTGTTGTTGTTGTTGTTTATTTTCTGAAGTTTTCTGACTTTTTTTTCCAGAATCTCTTCCTTTTAAACAGGCACCTAAAGCATTGGTCAGCAGAACTCCTGACCACTGCTCCCTCTGCGTGACAAGGACAATGGAGCTGTCTTTGGAAGGATCTTCTCCACATTAATAAATGATTATGATATATTTTTTAAAAACTACCTACTGGGTACTATGCTGACTACCAAGCTGACAGGATCCGTATTCCAATGACAAGGGTAATGGAGACATACAATTCTATAGTCATTTATATTTTAATAGCATTATACTCTTTTAACCATCCTCATCTTGTATATAATCTCATTGTATATTAGAATACAGCTATTAGAGCAATAAGGAAGAATGGATAAATACAGTCAGCTTTTTGTTTTTGTTTTGTTTTGTTTTGTTCTTGAGACAGGTTCTCACTCTGTCGTCCAGGTTGGAGTGCAGTGGTAAGATCATGCGTCACTGCAGGGTCGACCTCTCCAGATCAAGCAGTCCTCCAACCTCGGCCTCCCAAATAGCTGGATACAGGCTGAACTGTCATGCCTGAGTAAATTTGTTGTTGCCGTTGTTGGAGAGACAGGGTCTCACCTTGTTGCCCAGGCTTCTCTCCAACTCCTGGCTCAAGTGATCCTCCCAACTCAGACTTTAAAAGTGCTGGGACTATATATATATATGAAAAATAGTGCTTGGAAAATTAGCTTACAAATTGAAAAATATACATGTGAATGACTGCTTTGAAATATATATATTATATACATGAACACACATATAAATGTATATATATGTATATAAACCTTCATCTGAGAGTAGGTGTGCTTTTGGCTTCTGAGATGAACATATTCAAAATGATAAATATTTACTATGAATTCAGCTAAACATGATACTCAGCAATATTCGTATCTATTTATCTCTATTTCTACCTAAATCTGTATTTTGAAAGTTGTGGCTAAGCCTTCCTAGTTATTTAGAATTTTATCCTTTACCATTCAATGTTTGTATGGCTTGGAGACTGTTTTCACAGATCAGGAAGTTGACAATTATGTCCCACATTCAGTGGACTAACAGCTCAGAGATCCTCTCTCTGGTTACTGCTACGACAGTGCATGGTCAGTCTCCCAGATCACCAGAGATGATTGTGATTTTATTTTTAAATCTAGTTTCTAGGAATCACTCCCTGGAACAGAATAATTAATTGTTCACGCAGTGTTCACTCAGAATTTGTGCTTTAGCTCTTCAGCCAGTAGGGCTAATGGCTCTTTATTTATGAATCAGTGGTTAGCTTGGGGAGTGCTTACAAATTTGTCCACGTTCCACCTTGATTGCTCTTGAGCGGGTGCTGGCTGGCACAGACACAGCCTTCTGGCTGGCGGTCAGAAGTTTATTTGTTGCTACAAAGCATGCTAAAGATTCCAAGCTCCTCTTTAATGTTCCTAACCAAGGTCTCCATTGTTTTTGACAATGCCCTTGGGAATGTACCTTTTCATGACCGATTCAAAATCAGTCATTAATGTGAGGCATTGAGCAAAGCTCTCAGTTTTTACGGCCTGTCAGTCCTCCTAGATGAATCTCTGCATCACTGCAAAGGAGTTGACAGTGGCTTCTCTAGCACTCGCACACGCTCTACAAGTCTGTGCTGGAGTAGGTAGGGGGATGGTGTCTCCCGGTGTTTTGTCTTATCCCTTGAGGGACGGAAGATACAGCCAGTGGGAAACTTGGTCATAGCAACCCTAGACCTGCTGTTCGGGGTGGAGATTCTACCCTATCAGTGGAGGTTGTATGTGCATTATCTCATCCAGTCCTCACAACTATAAGAGAAACATATTTCTCTCATAAACTTATAAGAACAGCCAACTCAACTGAAGTTTAAATTATTGGCCATATTTATGCTAGGCATGGTGGCTCACACCTATAATTCCCAGTACTTTGAGAGGCTGAGGTGGGAGGATCACTTTCTCTTACAATTCTAGGACAGAATAAGATAATTCACTTAAAATTTGATTATCCACTGCCTGTATCTAGTATTCCTTCTATTAATTCAAGTCACTTTTATGAAGGAATTTTCATATTTTTGTGAATTATTCTTAAACATTAAGAACTATTCTTATGAAGGGGCAATCATAAAGTAATTCATGTTCAAAACACATTTTAAGACACAGATTATTCTTATAATGAAAGAGAGTGAAACACAAATAATTTAAACTTCAGTTGAATTGGCTGTATTTAGGCCTGGCATAGTGGCTTATGCCTATAGTCCCAGCACTGTTAGAGGCTGAGGTGGGAGGATGACTTGAGCTAGGAGCTTGAGAGAAGCTGGGCAACCGGGTGAGACCCTCTCTCTCCAGCAACAGCAAGAACAAAATTACTCAGGCATGACAGTTCAGCCTATATTCCAGCTATTTGGGAGGCTGAAGTTGGAGGATTGCTTGATCTGGGGAGGTCGAGGCTGCAGTGAGCCGTGATCTCACCAGTATACTCCAACCTGGGCGACAGAGTGAGAGCCTGTCTCAAAAATAAAACAAAACAAAAGCAAAAAGCTGACCGTATTTATCCATTCTTCTTTATTGCTCTAATAGTAGTATTCTAATATACAATGAGATTATATACAAGATGAGGATGGTTAAAACAGTATAATGCTATTAAAACATAAATGACTACAGAATTGTATGTTTGCACTACTCTTATCATTGAAATAACCCATTACGCAACCCATCTGTCATTAAACTTTTGGATCAGAGTTACTCTTTATAAATGGAGTTGGCCTTTTTTAGACTTTGTTCTCAGCAATCCTCATTAAAGGAGGCATTCCTAGATTGCTTTAAATAAATTCAAAAAAACACATATCAGAAACTCTTGATATGTTTGTTGTGTGCCATATTGCCAGTAATTAGATTAAATGCTAGAAAATACACCATTAAATATGATATTTGATGTACAGTTGGACCTCCCTATGAATGGGTTCTGCACCCATGGATTCAACTCATCATGGATTAAAAAAATTCAGGAAAAAAATGGAATGATTACCTTTTCACTGAACATGTGCAGACTTTTTTTGCTCATCATTATTCCCTAAATAATACAGTGTAACAACTACTTACATAGCATTTACATTGCATTAAGTATTTTAAGTAATCTAGAGATAATTAAAGTACATTGGAGGATGTGCTTAGGCTACATGCAAACACTTCCCCATCTTATGTAAGGACATCTGAGGATTATTAGCATCTAAGGATTTTGGTATCTGTGGGGAGTCCTGGAACCCATTTCAAGTTGATACTTAAGGAAAGTCTTCATACAAAATTAACACTATCAAAATATAGGTATTTCTGATAATAAGGATATTTTACTGCACATGTATTTTAAAAACTTCAAAGACCTAAATAAATTTGCAGTTTTCTTAAAATGCAGTGAGGCTTCTGAGTATTCTGTATTTTCTGAAGCAAAAAGTGAGTCTTACTTTCTATTCTGGTAATGACATGTTCCCAGGTAACTGTCTGTAGGATGCCATTGGTGAAATTACTAAAATCTTACAGGTTTTCAGTCGTTTTATCTGTATCATTGTCACTCTCTTAAGATCTGTGTCCATCGATAGTTTGTTCCTGAGCTAAAGAAAATTGACTGAGCCTATCAATTTGATAAGCAGTCCAATTTATAACTTTATTAAATAATATTTCTCAGTATCCCTGTTGATTTTGGTTACATTCAGTAGCCAAAATCAAAAGGAATACAGGGGTAAATTTGGTAGCCTTTTAAACAGTTGTATCATATGTTTTTATCAATTATTTTGTGCATTTATTCTTTTATTCAAACAGACAATTAATGAATATCAGTTGTATTTTAAGCATTGTGTACTTTCTTGGAATATACCTGTGTGTAGTACAAACACAATCCTTTTCTTGTAATTTGAGAAGCAGAAAAGATGCCTACTATTACACTGTGAGTTTTACAAAGAAAAGTATAAGGTTTTCTGAGTCTTTAAAACAAATAGCCTAATCTAGTCCAGGAGCTAAAGAAAGAATTCCCTGAAGAAATGTTGGAACTTACACTTGATGAAATGGGACTTAGCAGATGTGGAACAGAGAAAAGAAAATTCCAGTTCAGGGGGAAGAAACCTGTGCTCTTGCATTAACCCATCAGTTTGGATAAACACACTCGGGTATTCATTTACCTGGGCTGGCTTGGAAATCAAGGGAAAGAAAAGATACAGCATAAAAGTAAAGACATGCGCAGTATTCTAAGAGAGAGTAGTTTAATGAAAATCAAAACAAATGCATACCTTCACACTTTTAAAAATGGTACAAAGTTTCATAGAAAAAGATAAAGAATGTCAAGTAGTCAGTAGGTTAGCATTCTCAGAAGTCGGTGTTTCTGATACCTTTAGTCATGTTACTGACCTATCTCTGATTCTTTGAGTGCAAAGCAAAGCAAAGCAAAGCAAAGCAAAGCAAAGCAAAGTTGTAAGAGGGTAAGGGAAAGAACCAGAGAGGCTACAGATGAGAAAACTGTTGGCCACATTAACAAAGCTTACTATGCCACATTCATCATCTAGAAACACCCCCATCTGGCCTAGAGGCCTTTCTGGATACTGAGATAATAGTGGGGAAGAGGTCCTGAGATGACACCGGTAGCCTTCTTGACACAAAAAAGTAGAAAAATTTTCTTGGAGTTAACCAGCATGTCATTTCTCATTGTCCAAGAATCATTGCAAAATCTAACAGGCCAGTTCCAGCACTGTCCAACATCCACCTCTCAGTAATATCTTCCAAGAGTGAATGCAGGGCTCGCCATCAAGAAAACACTTAGATTTTGTTGGAGTTGGGGCATGTTGAGATCATCAGAACCAAAGAGTAGCTGTCTCAGAACTTCAAACAAGGGGAATGTACCAAGTGGTTTTTTATTATCCCAGGAAATATGCACTGCAGGAATAAGAAAACAGTCACATGAAAACATAGTGTTATAAACTTCTAATAGATGTGGGCTTTACATAGTGTCTACGTATGCCAGGTATCCCTGGAAATATGGGTCAGGACAGCAGGCACATAAAAGAAGAAATATGTCCTTAGATTTAACCATTGTGTATTCTTCCTTATCGAGGAGTCCTTACAGACTCCCAGAGCCCAGTCCCAAGAGTTGCCCACATCCAGCTCCCAGTAGTGTTTCCCAGAGGAGAAGACCCAGGCTCCCCATGCAGCAAAATTGTCAGATCTGTCAGAATGCAAAGATTCAGGTCTAAACATCAAACTTCTCACATCCTCAAACAGCCTGATATTGTAATTGGTTACTTCCCAAGTGAAGGAAATTTCCATGGTGGAAGAAAGAGAATGTTCCAGTGAAAAGCAGTTTATAAATTCTCATGTTCAGATAAGAAAGAGATTCTCACTAGAAAACACAGGTCAAGATTAGAAAGAAAATTCTGTCTGGAAAAATGTTGGAATCAAAGGGTGTTAGGATATCTGCACAAGTAAACGCCTAAACTTCAATGATCGCAATTTCTATAAACTCCAAATTTTAAAGGGGAGGAAGGTCATGTCTATGTCTAGTTAGCGACCTTTCATAACAACTGAAAAAGTGGAAGCTCTTGCACTGCAACCAAGTCCATAGCAATAAAATTAACCTTCATTGTCTCTTCTCTTACAGGGCAGAGCAGGAGGCTTGGGACAGGAGATGAGGTGGGGAGCCATCCTTAGACCCAAATAAAAAAGTTATCACTTTGCCAGAAATATTATAATCTGCCACTTAAACTAGTCAATTCATACTTAAAGAGAAAATCTCAATCTGCCTTCTGAAAAGTGCAGCTTCCTTGCAAGAATTATCTGACTTTCATGCCAGATTCAGGCACAGACATCTTTTATCTGCTGGATTTATCATGATCTATCCTGGAGTTCTATCTAAGGCCTCATCAACCAACAAATCACGTTCCTATCGTTCACAGATTCTCAGTTTTTGCATTGTTATATAAGTTACTCGTGTATGCTTTAGTTGATTAAAATGCACATGATTAAAATTATAAATGCTATAAACTTCACCTGAAATGTATTTAAAAAAACACTGTCACTCAAATCAGTCATTAACTGCACTGAATTTGAAATTGAAATGTCCTGAATTAATTCAGTTCTGTATACTTCTTGTAATAATTGTATGCAGGAAATTTTATCACGGTTGAACCATACATGAATGGTTCTACATCCTAAAGGGCCCTTCTGCACGTTTTACTTTTCTAAGAAATTTGTTATATGGCTGATTCCACCATCTTTTATTTAGTTTTGTCTGTTTGATGACAATGAAACTATAAATATAAATACCTATTCACAGGCTATTTTCTTCTAGATGAAAGATCATTACACTGGGAAAGCTGCCCATGGAAAACCAGAATTGAAGGCATTGCATGTGGATCCCACCAAGAGGGTGACACTGACCTAGAAAGCGGTTGAACCTATCCACCAGCCCAGTGATGGGCCCTGTAGTGAGCTCTGGATTCACAGGCTGGGGCACATGCAGCAGCACGGACTCACTCCTGCAAGGAAGTAAGTAGGTTGAGTTGGTTACGTTTCTGATGTCTGTGTTTAAGAAATAGATTCCAACAGAAAATGCTTCATTCAAACCCACTTCTGATATTGTAATGCACCTCCACAATCCTAGGATGGGTTTCTGGCTCTTAGGGAATCTTTCTAACTCTTCACTCCATTTCTAACCTACTGCCACTGAAAGATAAATGCCTCTCTCCCTATCTGCCACCAAATAGTTGATCTCTAATTATGATTCTGAATCGTAAAAAGAGGCAATAGTATTCTAGCAACTTCTGCATTGAACTCTTCAAAACATAACCCCCTGAGTTACTTGGAAAAGTAAGAAAAGGTTAATGTCTGATAAAAGGCATAAGTAACATTCAACATACAACACAAACACATGAGTACACACACACACCCACACAATCACACTGACACAATGTGGTGTTAGTAAATTATGTTTTCACTTTGTTGGAAACAGCTTGATGTTTTTCATAGCATGACTTGTGCTCCAGCTTGCACTGACGGCCAATAACATACCTTGCCACCATGTCTCCCAAATCCTGTAGAGAGAGAGAGAAAAAAAAAAAAAATGACTTCTTTAGAAAGTTGTTATTCCTGTTGGGTGAGTTGGCTCACACTTGTAATCCCAGCACTTTGGGAGGCCAAGGTGGATGGATCACCTGAGGTCAGGAGTTCCAGACTAGCCCGGACAACATGGCAAAAACCCATCTCTACTAAAAATACAAAAAAATTAGCTGTGTGCGGTGGTGCATACCTTTATTCCCAGATACTAGGGAGGCTGAGGTAGGAGAATTGCTTGAACCAGGGAGGCAGAAGTTGCAGTGAGCTGAGATTGGGCCACTGGACTTCAGCCTGGATGACAGAAGACTCCATCTCAAAACAAACAAACAAACAAACAAGTTGCTATTCTGAGGATCTGCTCTTTAGGTTTTGAAAACTTTAGAATTACCACATACTATCACTGCAACAGTTTTAAAATGTATTCTCATCTCTAACACTTATTATACCTGTAAGACCTATTGACATAATCTATTTCGATAATTCAGGACCCTAAATTTGAGTGAGACAGAAAGGTGTGAGTAGTGACTGCGCATTGCTGCAGCTGTCTACAATGTGGTCTTTTTCAGGGCTAGTCCCCGAAGGGTAATGTGGCTCAAATCAAGAGCATTTCAAACCTAGGACTTCCCAAAAGGAGGAAGAAGGAAATGTTAGTTTTTCCCTAATTTCTTTGTATTATCCTATGGAAACAAAAATAAATTTTCACATGAATTTTTTCTTCCAGAGTTTGAATGAAATGTGCTGGAGGAGGAAGCTTGTGGTAGAAAACGTTCTATGGAAATCTAGTTGCACAATTCCATAAAGCTTTCTTTTGGTTCTTACCTGGAGCAGTTCCACATCTGGTTTATGACACACTTCCATTAGTCCTGATACATTTCTTTCAAGTGTTTACTCTTGATCCATGTTGATCCAACTTCTCTGGAGTTGCTGAAAAATCTCTTGGTATTCCTCGTTCAGTCTCTCTAAATGTTGTTTTTCTCCTTTATGGAGAACTGGATGCAGCTTCCTGTACTAATTCCTGATCATCTGTGCCCATAAAACCACATCACTCTGTAGGGACATGGATTTTGTAGGCTAAATGCTTAGGTCTACTTCCACCTCACAGAACCCACAAATTCATCCTCCTCATTCTTCTTTTATTTCCACCCTTTACCAACAGGATGATGAGTTAAGCAAGACCTTCCTTCAAAATTTATGTAATTCATCAATTCATCTGCGAAAAAGCCCTTTAGATTTAAATGTTTAAATATATGTCCTCTTAAATCTGAAATACCATTAGAAAACAACTAAAATTTATTATTGTTAAATTGTCATCATAATATATATAATCTTTGTTATTCAATTAGTTTGTAGTCTCAAACCTTTGTACTTCACAGCCCAAGCAATCACTCTAAGTAGAGATGTTGTTAGTATATTATAATCAGATCAGAAGCCATCACACGGAAAGGATCTTAGTAAAAAATGTAACCCCATCTCTCAAACGACTACTTCTTTTCTGTCTCCCATCTTTCTTCCCTCAAAAGCCACAGGCTCTGAATTGCCCTGCCACTCTAAGAACATGAATCTCCATTCCATTGTGTTTCTCTCTCAATATTGACATATTTATCCTCTCACTCCCCCGGTCATTTGTTGTCCCTTCTCCTCAGCTTTTCATCGTGTTACATTTTCTCCTACTTGAGCTGGCATCATCTGGGTCCTTTGCTGTCACATTTCACCAGCACAGGCAAATTTCTTAAATTACTGATCCCACCTGCTTTTTTGCCCCTGGACAACATCATATTCACCATTAAATGCCTTTATTCCTCAATCATATACTATTTAATCAATATTACATAATTCATTTATACAGAATCTCTGCCGGAAATACTTACTAATTTTAAGCACCTACTTGTCCTTCAGAATTTATATCTATTTTTATTTATCTGAAAACCATTTACAGAAAACCTGAACAATTGTTATATTGAACAGTCTGGTTGTTTTCCAGCCAATGAATAAACACATGACAAAATCTGGTATATGAAAATTTCAACTCAAGTTGCTAATATAAATGCTCTCAGCATGCCTGTCTCAAGCTGGTCGTGAGGACTCACGGTCTCATACTTACCCTGCAGAGGAAGGCTGTTCTTCTCTCCTCATTTAGATTTCTCTGATTTTCTTGAATCTTTTTCCATAAAATCCTCATTTGCTTGAAGAGCTTATGCTGCAAAAGAATTACAAGGTTGAACAACAGAAAATCAAACACCATAAATTCCACACTCTGAGTGGTATACGCAAGCAAGGGATATAATACATAAATACATTAGAAAGGGGAAAGAAAAACAAATTTTTCACTGCTCATCCTCAATGGATATTTTTCAGTTTGAGGTTTCAGAAGGCAGAACAGTTTAGGGAAGTGAAGAGTGAAGATGTCCTGTAACCTGGCTAATGTTCAGGGAAACATCCTGCTTCAGAACCCACTATGCTAGCCCCAGATTTTGTAGTGTGCTATTCCATACCGTTTGTCCAATAATATTAAATATATTTCCAAAATATGTTTCTTTGCGCTAGTAGTTTTGGTGGACTTTCAATGCCTTTAGCATTGAACTGTAGAGTCAATAATAATGACATTTACTTATTCACGCTCTGTTTGAGTCCAAGCTCCATGAAGGAAAGTAGAGTTGCATATTTCATTCAAAATTTCATCATTGGTACCTAGAACAGCACCTGGCACTCAGTAAACAATGGAGTAATCACCATGATGATTCTCATCGTCCTTCTAATCTCTTTAACTCTGCCACCTTCCCGCTTTCAGGTGATCGCAGAGCTATCTCTTACCTGGTGTTCCTCAGCTGCCCCTTCAGTGGGATAGTGTTTGTGAGCCCCGTGCTCCTGAGAGTTGGAGCACAGCAAACAGAGCAGACTCTTGTCCACGTCAGAGAACATCTTCTTTGTTTCTGTGTGGTCGCACATATTTGTTTCTCAGAGCTCAGGAATTGCCAGAGACTGGCTTTTCTCGCAGTGGTCACTAAGTTCTTCAGAAGAATATTGGTTTTGAAGTCCTTGTTCTGTGATGGTTCCCTGCATGCAGGGCAGTTGGTAGGACTTGGGGCTTCTTCCCAGGAAAGGCAGAGACAGGGCCTACAGAAGCTGTGCCCACAGCAGACAGTGGCAGGGTCTACCAGGTAGTTCAGGCAGATGACACAGGTGAGTTCCTTCTGGAAGGCATGTGAGAAGTCTGAGTCCATTTTCCTAAGGAAAGAAAACCACAAGAATTTAATCTTCTACCCTGGAGAGACAAAGGTCCAAGCAAAGTTTGAATCAGGTTGTGATTGAATAATATCCTTTCTTTCTAGAGAAGAATAGGCTTTAATTTGCAACGACAGAGATAGGAAAAATAGAAAAACAAGGCACTAAGAGATATCGACCTCTGTAGGAAAACGTGACTGTTCTCCAATCAACACAGGGCCAGCTTTCCAAACTCTATTTTCTTGCATAGAAGAATGTCGGATTTTTTGAGGGGTTAGTGTCCACCAAATTGCTTGGGCTTCACATGTTTCATCAACCTGTAAACTCAAGGATTGAGTCTTGAATGGTCTGAAAATCAGTAACACTCTTAATTGCCAGTGATTGGTTTAGAGAAGGCAAGCTAACTAAGCTCTTCTACTCTCACTTTTTTATTTAACTGTAACAACCATCCATCATGACTTTTCCAGAAGGACCCTGCTTGAAAATGTTAGAGCAGAACTCATACTTAGACCCAAATCAGAAGAAGCTAGCCTTTACTCTCCAAGGTAAAACAGACAAATCGAGGTAAAGGCACTTCTCCAAGGTAAAACAAACAATCATTGTTTTTCTAGGCTGCTATGTTAATTCAATCAACAAAATCTTTCTGGCATCTTTACTGTTCCTGGACTGTCTGTTAATTTGGGGATAAACTGGTTAATATTACAACAGTTTTAAAAGACAGCTAATTAAAATTACAAAAAGATTGATAAACTGTAGGAGAGTACACAAAGGATAGAAATATTTTATAAGCTCTTTGGAAGCATTATCATTACTCTTTCACGCAGTCAGAAAACGAGTAAGTATTATGCAATAATAATAGGCACTAGACAGTAAGTCAGAGTTTTAAATGTATGTTTAAAAAAAAAAAAAGAGGAAAAAAAAACCTAGGCCAAGCAAGGTGGCTCAAGTCTGTAATCACAGAATTTTGGGAGGCCAAGTCAGGCGGGGTGTTTTGAGCTCAGGAGTTCTAGACTGGCGACATGGCAAAATGTCTATGTCGGCCTATCTCTATAAATATATATGTATGTATAATAGCCGAACATGAGGGCCCATGCCTGTAGTCTCAGCTACTTTGGGAGATGAGGCTGAAGGATTGCTTGAAGTGAGAAGTAGAGGCAATAGTGAGTCTTATTTCCACCACTGCGCTCCAGCCTGGGTGGCCTGTCTAAAGCAAACAAAGAAACAAAGAAATGAAAAACCTAAATCCTGGTTTCTACATTGTATAAATATACGATCCCTCTATTTCTGACATTTCTGCATGATTGCCAGTGAGACTTTTCTGCAGAAATACTAATTTCTTGCTTTCTTTGACAGACTGAAGTTTGTGAAGAGACTTTTACCATTTTTTAGAAAAAAATATTTGCCCGAATCATTCAATGCACTCTCTACCTATATATAGCCATACATTGTAACACAGGCACATTACCACTAGTACAGTAGAATGTAACACATTTATACACATAAATTACAACACCCATAAGCCATTTATAGAACCACAGAGATTAAAAAATTACTAGATATTTGGAAACTATTGCAAAATGCTTACAATCTATACAAATAACTTAGAAATACATTAAGTAAAAAATTAATCATAACTTTAATTTGAGGAACATGTAGCAAGACAGATGACAAAAATGTTAATTTGTAAATAGGTTAAGTAAATGGAGGTTGTAAACCTACGGATTATGTTTAGAATAATTTTAAAAAAGAAATGGAGCCGTTTTTAAAACTCAGAAAATGAGATCATTTCATCTAAAAAAAATCTAAGTTTGCAGATAAATTAAAGTCCCCAAATTTGTTTGTTTTGGTTTGTAACCTAATAGTAGCTCCTACTCTGGAAATTGTGTACTTACCTCAGAAAAATATCTATGTTCTCACCAAAGCCTGCTGTCAAATAAGATGAATTCAGTTCAGGGATCAGAGCCTCACGGGTGCAGTCCTGGTAGCTTTTGGAAGTCTCCAAGCCAGGTGCCAAGCCACTCTGTGGGTTCTGGAGAAGAATGAGCTTGGCTCTTGAAGTGTCCTTATATAAATCTCTGAAGACCAATCCCTTTCTTTCAACTGACTGCATTTCAGGCGGCATAGGGGGTTGTTAAGATAGATGATGATTAAGTCTTTTCAAAACAGAAGTTTTTTTTTTTTTGGATGGAGTCTTTCTCTATTGCCTTGCCTAGGCTGGAGTGCAGTGAAGTGATCTCGGCTCACTGCAACTTCTGCCTGCCAGGTTCAAGCAATTCTCCTGCCTCAGCCTCCCAAGTAGCTGGGATTACAGGTGCCCACTGCCATGCCTGGCTAATTTTTTTTTGTTTGTTTTGCATTTTTAGTAGAGTGTTTAGTAAAGTGCTGGGATTACAGGCATGAGCCACCGTGCCCAGGCGATTCACTTTTATTGTAATGTAAGAATTTAATCTAAGAACACTGTTGGCCTCCACTCCAGAAGGGACATTTCTCCTGCTCCTCATGCTCCAGATGAAGGCTTCCAAGGGCCTCTCAGCAACCACAGGATGTAGGATTCCCTCCTATATTACCTGGCATTGCTCATCCCAGCTCAAGGGGTAAAGGAGAGAAAGTCTACAAATCTCCATCTCAGGGATCTCCCTGGGCCAAGGTAGTGTAGGACATGTTGCTCTGAGGTAAATTGAAATGCATTTCTACTTGACAAAGTAATGATGGCAGGGCTTCATCTGAATGCATTTATTCTACCGCTCATAGAGAGGAGTGACATGCCATGTCAGACACATGAGAACACTCTCTGCCTAGTTACCGGTGGCTCCAGATCTTCATGCAGTTATGGAAACCCGTGCTGCAGATTCTGGAGAAGCAGCTCAGACCTGTGCAGACAAGAGTTCTTCAAGAACCACCTTGGCTATGCAAAGACTCTCAGGCCCAGCAACAGTCTGAGCTGGATGAGAGATAGAGCAAAGCTCCCAGGAGCAGCAGAAGCTGTAAGGGAGAGAAAAGGGAAGGAAGAAACCCTAGATTTCAGGATATCCCCTTTATCTCTATGAGAATCTCAGCACCCAAATGCCACCGTTCCTTTATTTGACTCTTCTTGGATCCAGGAATTTTCCTGGGTTAAGCCATCCAGGGATAGGACAGGAGATGCCATTTGGCTCTAGGAGCAGAGGAGAGAAACTCAGCAGGAAGAGTATCTCTATGGGAGGAATTCAGTTGAGCATGTTTGTAGGGTCACAGGGCTGGATATGGGTAGAGTCTAGCGTACATGTTCAGAAGCCACAGTTCCCCCAGATCTTCTGATCCTAACAAGTACACAGAGCCAATCAAATGAAGGAGGGGTGGGTCAAGGGAATTCAGGGACAAGGGGAATGAAGGATGATTAGTTGCAGGAGGAGGCTGTTGAGGTCAATAGGCAGACATTCTCCTCTCCTCTTATATTGAGAAACAAGTAATGAAGCTTTAAGATGTTGCTTGTGCTCTGGGCCAAAGGCAGCAGAGCACTTGTCTCTGATCTCCATATACACTTGACATATTTACTTTCAGTATTCCCAGTAAGATTTTGATTCATTTCACAGGGAATAACACTCACCTACCATGCTTAAATTGCCATACATATTATGAGACTTTACTGATCATAAGTAAGTTTCTCTCAACCTTGAGATCTGGCTTCAGTTTTCTCTACTCTCATTCCTTCTCCTTTATGTCAGAAACTTCATAATAGACAATGGGGGCAAATATGGTGTGGAGAAATAATCAGTTTACATTTAGATATTTTTAATGTAGTTATCACTTCCTAAATAGCTAGGAAAAAGCTGAAATACATGAAATAGCCACGCATCTTCGTTTCTAGCCTCCCTTAGGTATCTGCCCAAATATATTCTATACTAGGTCTTTTCTGACCATGATATTATAAATTCAATTTTGGGCCGGGTGCAGTGGCTCATGCCTGTAATCCCAGCACTTTGGGAGGCCGAGGCGTGCGGATCACGAGGTCAGGAGATCGAGACCATCCTGGCTAACACGGTGAAACCCCATCTCTACTAATAATACTAAAAAAAATAGCCTGGCGTGGTGGCGGTCGCCTGTAGTCCCAGCTACTCAGGAGGCTGAGGCAGGAGAATGGCGTGAACCCGGGAGGCAGAGCTTGCAGTGAGCTGAGATCACACCACTGCACTCCAGCCTGGGAGACAGAGCGAGACTCTGTCTCAAAAACAAAAACAAGACAAAAATCAATTTTGTCTACGATACTTTATTTATTTTCCTTTTCTGCTGTATTTTTCTCTAAAGCACTTATCACAATGCGTTACTCTATCAATTTTTTTTTTTTTTTCAAAACAGGGTCTTGCTCTGTCACCCAGGCATAAGCATGGTGCCATACCAGATCACTGCAGCCTTGACTTCCCAATTTCAAGCAATCCTCTCATCTAAGCCAGTGTCTGAGAATACAGGAATGTGCCACAACCCCAGCTAATTTTGTTTATCTTTTCTTAGAGATGGGCTCTCACTTTGTTGCCGAGGCTGGTCTTGAACTGCTAAGCACAAGTGATCCTCCTGCTTCAGAATCCTGAATTGCTGGTATTATAGGCCAGAGCCACTGTGCCAGCTTCACTTTTTCAATGTTGTATTTTGACTTGCTGACTTGTGTTTCTCACCCTGCGACTTCTTTAGCACTTTAGGTGCAAGAAAATCTGTCTCATTTGTTCATTTCTGCATTGGCTTAGAATACTTATTAAGACACAGTAAGCACTTGATATTTTGAAGAAAAAAGTATTGTAAGTTATATCCTTAAGGATATCACCTTTAAAGCATCAAGATGACTTACAATATAAATAATTAAGCTGATGATATCTCTCTCTTTCTCACAGAGCCAATTTCTTTCTTAGTGCTTGGGAGTGTCTTTAATATTATTTGTTTTTACTTTTCCATCAGGAAATCTTTACTTCTTTCAGAATGTATATGTAATTTCATTTCATCTCTTCTCTTCATAGTATTCATTTTATGTTTGAATTAGTAAATGATCTATACAGATTCTTCAGCCATGCATCTAGGCCCCATCTTGAACTACCCTATGCTACCTTTTCTGCTACATCTCTAAGCACTGCCTCTCTCATCATATGTGTGTTAATCACATATGTGAACTAAGTGGAAATCCAATAGTACAATGGTTTATCTAGTATATAGTTTCCAGCACCTCCCGCCCCAATTTACCTGCCTGAAATTCCAAGAAATTTTCTATTAATTTTTTTATATAATGTAGTTTAATTTTATTTAGAAAATTAGAGAATACAGTTTTAAAACTTTTGACCTATATATACTGTTGATCCTTGAATAACACTGGTTGGAGCTATGTGAGTCACTTACAATTGGAGTTTCTTCTGCTTCCGCTACCCCTGAGACAGCAAGACCAACCCCTCCTCTTTCTCTTCCTTCTCTGATTACTCAACATGAAGATGATGAGGATGAAAACCCTTATAATGATCCACTTCCACTAATTAGATTTAGTATTCCATTAATGAATATTAAATATATTTTTCTTTTGATTTTCTTAATAACATTTTCTTTCCTTTAGATAACTTTAGTGTAAAAATACAGTATACATGTAACATATAAAATATGCGTTAATCAACTGTGAATATTATCATTAAGGCTTCTAGTCGACAGTAGGCTATTGATAGCTAAGTCTTGAAGAAGTCAAACGTTATACGCTGATTTCTGACTACATGGTATCTCGGCATCCCATCCACCATGGTGTTCAAGGGTCAACTCTAAGTTTATTAAATATCATTCAAATAATCTGAGAATCTCTTTGTGAACAAAGACTTTATCTTTCTGTGAAACCCTGTTTATCTCATACAGTAATTATTGCATTTCATAGTAATAGTGTATTTTATTTTATCATGCTTACTGATATTTTATATCATTTCCCAGGAAACAAAATTGTTTTAGTTGAATATTTTGATATTAGCAAGAAATTCTAATAAAAAGTTTGCTCCCATGTTGAAATGAAAAGAACCCTTTTGCTATTGTTCTGCTGCTCACAGTAGCATAACAAGTGACGACTTGGTTGTGCCCATTGCTCTGTCTGGTACACTGAAGCATATGCTCTCCATGGATTTCTGATAATATTGTGAATTATATTAATATTTTTGAAAGTAATAGCTATATATTTCTAAAGTGTCCAAGAACTGTCACAAAGTTCTATATTTTGTCACAGTATTTTCATTTCTTGAATTATTTCTTAAGAAAAAGTCTCAAATTTGGAAAAGAAAGACTGCTTTGAAAAAGACTTGAGTTCTAAAATGATAACAGCAAGTATTTCAAAGTAACCTCTTGCCTAAGAGAAGAGAAATTACTAAAGAAGTCGATATTCCCCAATGAGAACATTTTATAATCATTAGAATCAATGATTAGAGTCAGGTGCAGTGACTCATACCTGTAATTCCAGCAATTTGGGTGGGTGAGACAAAACTCCTGAGGTCAGGAGTTTGAAATCAGTCTGGCTAACATGGTGAAATCCCATCTCTACTAAAAAACAACAAAAAAAACCAGACAAACAAACAAACAAACAAACAATCGAACAAAAATAACTTGCCAGGCATTGTGGCAGGCACCTGTAATCCCAGCTACTCAGGACACTGAGGCCGGAGAACCGCTTGAGCCCAGGAGGTGGCCAGCCTGGAAGACAGAGCAAGATTCCGTCTCAAAAAAAAAAAAAAAGATTATTAGAGATACAATATAAGAAGACATTTACAACAATATATGAAGGAAGCAGAAAGCATGTAAAGTTTTATATATAATTTGATTAATTTTATTCAACAAATATAGGAAAAACTTAAAGGGAGTTAATCAGTTTTATAAGCATTGCATTATCTTCAGAGGAATATTGGGAGAATTGTTTCCTTATTGTTCACAATTCTTTCCAATTTTTTTTTATGTGGATAAAATGTCAAAAATGAGAATGAAAAGGTAAGCAGATTCCATGAAGCTGATTTTCTATCTTTAAAAGAAAAATGATGTTTTCTCTCCCTGACAAAATGCCTCATCATTTGAATTATGGTTTGTTAAGGGCACACAGCTTTTTCTTCCTTGAGTATTTCTGTATTTGTTTCATTTTCTCCAAATGATAGTAAAGATCCAGTCTGTTTCTCTATAAGATGTTTACAATTCCTGAAACACCTGAGCAGTGCATTGCACGTAATAATAATAATTTCTCACTAAGTAAATTAAGGTGAATGTTGAATTTCTCAACAAAAACTTTGAAATCTAAGGAAGAGACATGTCTTCATCCTGCTTTTCTTGTACGACTTCTTTCCCCTGTATCAAAGGATACAGGGTTTTAACACAGGATACAGAGAAAGAGAAGTGTGTGTGTGTGTGTGTGTGTCTTTGTGCATTTACATGGGTGTAGCCACATCAATTTTTGTATTTGTAGCAATGGATTGTGAATTTGATTCAGAAACCCATAGCATTTTATTGAAATTATGTTTTATTTGATTGTCTCATCTGTTTATGAGAGCTGCTAACAGATAGTCTGTGTTTCATTTACTATATACTATTTCAAAATCTGAGTTCATGATGCTATATTCATAAATGTTGAATAGAGCTGATATCCAAATTATGGGGGTTGTAGTTATTCCTATTTTTCCTTTGTCAACAGGGTGCAGTTGAAAGAACAATATAGACCTCCCATTTCATTCTAAAACTATCTAGTGTGAGTTTAGGTAAGTTATTTAACTCCTGATCCTTTATTATCTCATCTATGAAATGGGGCTACTAGCCTGCCCAACTTGCAGAATTGCTCTGAAGATTAAAAATCATGTATTGTATAAACATTCAAAACAGTAATTGGCTCATAGGAGGTGATCAGCCAGTTCTAAATGCCAACTGGTAGTAAAACTACATTATAAAAAGTAAGAGATAAATGAATGAATATAATAATTAATGCTTTCTTAATGTAATGATGGTTTCTCATTAGTTAATTACATTGTGACAGAATGGTATATTGAATTCAGTGACTCATTGTTCATGTACTCAGAGCTTGTTGATACCGTTTCAATTAGATCGAATCACTCTTATTGCAATAGCAACCCCATCACTCCTTTTGGACTGTAAGTTCTGTGAAAGCAGAAAGTGTATGATTCATACCAGGCATCCAGATATTGTAGAAAGACTGAAATAAGCACCATGATTTGTGTTCCTAATAGGTTTAGCTTTAAAAATTAGAATATTGTTAGTTATCACTTGGTAAAAATTTATAATTTGTCAGGCATCTTACTCAACATTACTAGATTATTTTAATTTAATATTAATATTATTTCTGTGAGCAGATTACTAGGAGACCTAAGGTGAAGAAAGTCTTGCCTATATTTGTATACCTGGGTTTATCAGTTAGTTATTATCGATGCAAATAAAAATCACTATCTTTTTTCCCATTGGCACATGCAGCTGTTTATGTGCTTTCATAAGCTTTAGCAGAATAGTAGTTTATAAGATTTAAAAATGTGGTAGCTATGTATTTTATTGTTCTTCATTTGCATATTATAGGAATTTAAAATACACATTTCACACTTGAAGAACACTGATTTGAATTGCACAGGTCTACTTAAGCACAATGTTTTTAAAAAATACGGTCAGCCCTTTCGATCTGTAGATTTCACATCAGCAAGCAAAGACAGGTAGAAAATACAGTGTTATTCACTGTAATCCCAAGTACTTAGGAAGCTGAGAAAGGAGAATTGCTTAAGCCCAGGAGTTTGAGGCTGTGGTGAGGTATGATCAAGCCACTGCACTCCACCCTGGCAAAAGAGCAAAATTCCATGTCTTAAGAAAACATAATAAAATACAGTATTGAAGGAAAGAATCCCATGTTTATAGAGTGCCGACTTTTTATTTTTAAAGATGGTAAACTTTATTTTGCCAAATTATTTTTTTCAAACTTATCTTTTTAAATATTAGTATTGCATACAGAAAATGATTTTGTTAAAAATATCACAAAGTAGGAAGGACATAAATCCAGAAAAAAAGGCTTTTAAGTGAGTCAATTTATTTCTATGGAACAAACCTCAACAATTATTTTTCCTTTAGCTTTGATATGTTAGAACTTTTTTCACAGAATGATACTCATTACATGAGCTTGAATCTGAGAACCTCAGATGTGGCCAATAAAGAACTAATGAAAAATGTGTAAAGTAAGAAAATTATGAACGTTTTTCTAAAAAACAAAACAAAATAAAGCCAAACTGTTACGTTCCATTGGGACTCTTAGCCATGTTTTTCAGAAATATTTTCTTTTATATTATTGCCTACTTCATTGTCTGAACAATATGAAGACCAGGATGTCAAAGGGCATTAGGCATGTGGTGAGAGTTATATTATGGCCAGTTAACCCAAGGGAGGTCAGATGTGGCTTCACATTCCACATACGCAACTACCTTTCCTCACTGAGGCAGAGCAAGGTAATCCAGAAAGTCTTTTCAGACTCTGAGAATGCTGGACTTACATTATTCGGAAAATCACTTGAAAAGATGAAATATTAAATAATTTACACTAAAATCTGGATTATTATTCTGACAAATCAATTTGATTTGTTTAGTGTTTTTTTCACATTCAGCTTTTTAATTCCACAGAAGAGGGGGGCCTACTTTTCATGTATACGTGTCTTTTCTGCAGGACTTGAGTATGCACAAATTTTTATCTCTGTCAGTGTCCTGGAACCAATCCCCAGAGCTGACTGATTAAGTTCAGTTTTGTTCTGAAATTTTTATTTTGTCTATAGAAATGCATTTTCATGACGTTATAACTATATTCATTTTATTTCTCATTCCAATATTATTGAGAATTATGAATAATCAACCAATGTTTCTGTAATGAGCATTTATTGATCCTTAGGTTTACCAGATAGACATTTTTATAGGTAGGGAAAGAAAAAATGATTCCCTGTTATAATACCACTTTTTCTTTTTTTTGTACTGTGGAAAAATATCATAGATGATTTCTTGCAAGCCAATAGAAAATTTCAATATATATGTAGTAATGATAAATATAATATTCTCTCATACAATGTAATATAATTTTTGCATATCTTTATTTTCAGTATCCTTTTCTTATTTTAAAATAATGTTTATTTTAGAAACTGTAAAGATCAAGAAAGCCACAGCAGAAAGTAAATATCTGCCTAATTCCATCAGAAAAATATGAAATCATGCTTATATTCTTGTGTGTATAATTCTAGCCCTTTTCCTATTTTAAATATATTTTTGTGTACGTATACGCCAAACCCAGTAAATCCCTCTATACGTAAGGTGTATAATCAACACATCTTTATTTGTTCTTTTTCATTTTTTTGACATTTAGAGGTGTTTTTCTTCCTAAATCTTGACTATTGTAATTTTTTTCAGCCAAACATTGACTATCCCCAGGTTGATCTTACATGTATTGAAAGATGGAGCCATGTATGGCTCCATCTTTCTGTCCAGGGATTATCAAAGTGTCTGGCTTGGGAGTAAGAGCATGTTTCAAACAGTTCGATTGGTTGGCCAATGGCAGCATATTTTTAATTTACCCATCGCCCCAGCTTATTTTGTCGTTGTTCTTAAGAGACAGGTTCTCACACTGTCTCCCAAGCTGGAGTTCAGTGTGCAATCTTACCTCACTGCAGCCTCAAACTCCTTGGGCTTGATCAATCTTTCCACCACAGCCTCCAAAATCGCTAGGACTACAGTCACGTGCCACAGTGCCCAGCTAATATTTGTACTTTCATTTGTTGAGACAGGGTGTCCCTATGTTGCCCAGGATGGTCTCAAACTCCTGGCCTCAAGCAATTCTCCCACTTAAGCCTCCCAAATTTATGGAATTACAGTAATGAGACACCGCTCCTGGCCTTATTTTTCTCTTCAGTTTGTCCTTCCTTTCTAGGTCTATGACATGAAAATGTCTTTGCCCGTTCCATAAAACATTCGTCTGTCGTGGTCATATGAGACATTACAAAATTATTTTTGATGTTTCTTCATGTTTTATGTTAAGTATTCTAACATGGTAGTGTGGCTTTTTTAAAAAGGACAAAAAAACACAATAGATGGTTGACTAATCAAAAACAGGACTTTAAGGATCACAGTTGTGCTATCATTTATTATGATATATTAAAAAATCAGCATTTACTTGTAATGTGCCTTGAGACAAACCATTTAGCAACTTGATTTCTCAGACCTCAGTTTCCTCCTCTGGGAAATACTAATATCAACTGTGTGTAGTTTATCTTGAAGAATTAGAAAAATTGTAAGTAAATACTTTATTACCAAGCACAATTGCTGTGGTTACCTTATCGTTGTTACTGTTGTAGCATTGAAGCACTTACCACTTTAGGTTATTTGTTCGAAGTCAAATATTATTAATTAACACATATTTCATAAACTAGTCTTTTCCATTTTATTTATTTATTTATTTTTTAAAGGATGGAGCCTTGCTTTGTAGCCCAGCCTGGATTGCAGTGGCGTGGCATGATCTCAGCTCACTGTGACCTCTACCTGCCGGGTTCAAGCAATTCTCCTGCCTCAGACTCCTGAGTACCTAGGACAACAGACATGTGCCACCATGCCTGGCTAATGTTTTGTATTTTTAGTAGAGACGGGGTTTCACCATGCTTTCCAGGCTAGTCTCGAACTCCTAACCTCATGATCCGCCAACATTGGCCTCCCAAAATGCTGGGGTTACAGGCTTGAGACACTCCGCCTGACCATATTAGTCTTTAGAGTTGATTTAATGTGGAAGTTTAGTTGACAAGTGGCTGGTTCAAATTGTTAAATTAGAAATATTCAGTGTTAGAATTGTAGAGTGCCCTTGTGTTTCTCTTCCATATCATTTGGGCAACTAGCAAACAGTATACTGTCTTATCAACAGGTATGTCATCTATGCTCCAAGCAGCCACAGCAAGTATTCAGGGGAGTCATTTCCAGGAATTTCTAATGCTCTGTTTGATATTGAAAGGAAAGTGGACCCATGCAAGGCTAAGGGAGAAGTGAAGAGAAAGCTTTGTTGCAGCCTTCACTGGGCAGGCAGCTTCAGAGGCTTTGAAACATGTAGCCTAAGAGGATTCCTTAGAGAACCCATATTGAATTTGTGTGGTATGTCACTCAGAAAGAATCATGATGGGTATATTGATGGATTTTAAAATTAGTATTTTAGAAATAAAGGTGGGTAGTATATACAGTTATGTGAGTGTTCATATATTTGTCGGTGTATATATTTTTTCTTTTATTTTCTCGTTGTGGATTAAAAATAACAAATCAAAATTTATAATTATACAAGATTATTATGAAGTGGAAGAATCAAAGTCAGTATTAAATCCAAGGGGAATTGACAAATATCATAAAACTCTCATCTGGCATTTTCAGGGAATCAACTCTAATGTGTCCATGTCACTTCATACATGGGAAAACATCCGTTTGTCATAGAGCACACTGCGGAATATGCACAACTGCTCCAAGCCAGAGGCCTCACGCCCTGCCTGGCCTCCCAAGGCTGAGAGGATCGCTATCTCAGCGCACTAGTTGGGACACTGATTAAATTACACTTTTAGTATATGTAATCACTCTATAGCATAAGAAATCATTATTTTTTATTAAAATATTTTATTTATGTAAAAGACTATAATATAACACACAAGTATAGACAAAAATAGTAATGAACATTTGTGAACCTACTAGCCATATTAAGAAAATAACATTTCCAATATCTTTGGGTTCCCCGTGCGCTAATGACAGTTGTGCTTTTTCACTGCTGTGAATTTTGTGTTTATCTTTATTTCCTCTCTTATTCTTTATAATTTTATCACACATGGCTATATTATTTACATGTTTCATGGTTTGGCTTTAGGTAGTTTTGAACTTTTTAAAATAAAATCATACCAAGTATAGTTTTGTGGTACTTGATTTTTTTACACTGGTCTTTAAGTGTTCAGATAGATAAGTAAGTAGATAGATAGATATAGATAGATAGATGATAGATTAGATAGATAGATAGATAGATAGATAGATAGATAGATAGATGATAGATAGATGATAGATAGATAACGTTTATTCAAATGAAAGGAAGATTCAGGGTCTGTCAAGACAGAGAAAACATATAATAATGTGAATAGGGAAAGTTAATATAAAGAATGATTAATTATAACAGCATTAGAGCAAGGAAATATTGTCTAGTAGAATGTAAGAAGTCTAAATAATACGTGATGAGCACATATAAGGAATTGCCATTGTTTCCAGGGTGAAGTTGGAGTAGCCAATGAAGACTCCCCTCACCCTTGGCCTCACTGAATGTTAAGAAGTCGCTGTGCTGTTGCGCTTGAACAACTTGCTTTAAATCCACACTTCAGAGCTCCCCACAAACTTGCCTTCTGGGCCACTTGTAAAGCAGTTTACAAAGAAATGTCATGCCAGACAGGCTCCACTTCAAATGTGGCGAAGGGCAGTATCAGGAGAAGCTCGTGGCGGCTCAGTTCTCCTGGCCACCATGAACTTCAGGAAGTGGCTGCTATAGCAGCTGCCTCAACTACACAATCTGGGCATTGGTGTATCCCTGTATGCCCTCTGGGCCAGACACTGGAGGCGTCATTTCCAAAGCAGATTGGAAGCGCTTTTTTGGAATTTCTCTCCAATGTTTTCTACTCACAAAGATTGACATCTTAACACGTGGCAAAGAAAAAAATATTTAAAGAGTCCAGATCTATTTATGTAAACAATCAAGAGTCAGTTTGTAGTGGAAAACCCAAAGTTGGATAAATGGTGCATAATAATATATATTTGTTCATTTTCTGCTGTTGTACATTTGGAATGACTTTTGTATTTTGATTTTGTGAACATGTCTCCTAATGTAAATAGCCAATAGATTCTCTTTGCGGACAGTATCTTCCGATAACTGGAATGTCCGGGTTATAAAATTTATGGATCATCAATTCTATTGCGCAATGCCACAGCGCTTCAAAGTAATTTTATTTATTTATATTTCCACTGACAAGGTAATCATGTTATACAAAATAATAGAAGTATGGATGATTGTGGCAAGTTAAGGAAATACAAGGAACTCACCCTTACTAGAATCCAAGGCATTTGTGGGAAGAAAAATTCATACACTGAGCACCAAATACATCAAGTACGTTTTGTTTGACATCGAGAGGAGTGTAACTACTTTCTGTAGTTTATCAAAATCCCATAATAAGGTTAAGCAGGTAGGAATATAGGCACATTTCCATTTCAGAAAGCATTCTGGCCTAGATAGAATAGAAGGATATCAACCCAGGAAGAGAACAGAACTAATATTTTGTGTGTGTGTTTGTGTGAGACAGGGTCTCACTCTGTCACCCAGGCTAGAGTCAGTGGCACAATCCCTGCTCAATGCAACCTCTGCCTCCTGGGCTCGGGCAATCGTCCAGCCTAAGACTTAGCTGAGGTTACAGGCATACACCCTCATGCCTGTCTAATTTTTGTATTTTTTGTGGAGATGGAGTTTCACCATGTTGCCTAGCCTGGTCTCGAACTTCTCAGCTTGACCGGTCAAGCCACCTCGGCCTCCCAAAGTGCTGGGATTACAGGCATGAGCCACCATGCCAGGCCCCACAATCTTTTCTCATTACAACTGCTGTCACTTAGACTGTACTATCAGAAAAGATAAGACTACCCTCATCCTTTGGGTTTCAGCTTAGGTGTCATTTCTTTTAGGAAGAATTTTAGGATGACTGTCCCTTCCTTTGTATCAACTACTAGACCATGAGCTCCTTAAGGACTTAGTCTTGGTTTTTTTTTACACATTTCTTTAAATTTTACTTTAATTTTTGGGATACATGTGCAGAACTTGCAGGTTTGTTACAATTTTGGCTCCAATCTCTGCCAGTAAGGAGAGTCCATAGCAGACACTTATTTTGTGAGTAATCAGAGTAGCTCACATAAGAGACCCTCTGAGACATTCTGTGCTTTGAAAAGAAGAGCTGCACTGCACACTAGGATTTCCACAATGCCTTTGTTATGGGGTTTGGCCGAGCATGCCCACAGGCTTTTTGTGATGTCATTGATAGAGGGTTGGATGGTATGGTAGATGTAGGACAGTGTGCATATTATTATTCAAAAAAGTGGACCAAAGCCTGCACAATACTTGAAAGCTTTGTCAACTTTCAATCAATTCTGCCAGCATGCAAGAAGCGTCTCCCCAAAATATTGTATGTAATTTGGTGGCTTAAGAAGATACTTTGGCAACATATTTAATGTCACTGAAAGGAAAACAGTTTTCAGAGACAGACTGCCTGGTTTCAAACCCTAGTTCTCCTACTTAATTAGAGTATGCCTATGGACAAATTATTAAAGTTTCCTGTTCTCATGTTTCTTAATCTTTAAATGAGTATAAAATATTATTTATCTTATGGGGTTGCTGTAACAATTAAGTAAGTTAGAACATGTGAAGCACTTAGAACAGTTTTTAGCACAGAATTGGTGATCAATAAATGTCTGATATTTTCACTTGAATGACAGAGTATTTTTTGGTTAGGTAAGGAAATACTGCCTTTTCTCTCTTACCTACCCTGCATGATAACACACTTGTAGTAAAATAGATAACTTTTTCAGCTTCTAGCACTAAAATTTTCAACTATTTTTTATTCTTTCATGTGCATCTCATAAGTTGCTTATTGTTTATTTCTGTCTAATACAGGGCGGTCTACAAAATGTAGAATCAAATTTTTACTGAGAAGTGAGAATACCAGAAAGTCTTTCTTCTCTACACTGAGGTAGATAATATGCAACATTTTAAGAAGTGTTTGAATCAGTTTTCAAAGAACAACATTTGTGGAAAAGTCTGCATATATATATCTCTGATTACCTTTTCTTAAATTTATTGGATATATTTTTTGAAGCATAATGCTGATCAAATGACACTTCAGAAAACATACTAATTTGCAGTGCCATGGACTGATTAAAACGACAGCCACTTCATCTTTTTCTAGGATACGCTGACTTTTATGAATTTTATAATTTTTTAAATGTCTCAATATGTAAATGGCGACTTTTATATAGATTTCTACTTTTTCAACTTCTAGCAACGTTTGTTAATTTTAAGTTTACAGAAATGACCTAAATCCCCAAACATCCGATAATTTATGAATACAACTATGTATAAACATTGGTGATTTATTAAATCATGGTAAAAGACAACAAAATCTGTTAGTATGGCAACTGTGTTACAAATAACTTTCATGCACTATTAAAGATAATTATGGACATAATTATTGTGTAAATAACAGCCAGGTGCCATGGCTCATGCCTGTAATCCCAGCACTTTGGGAGGCTGAGATGGGCAGATCACCTGAGGTCAGGAGTTCGAGACCAGCCTGGCCAACTTGGTGAAACCTTACCTCTTCTAAAAATACCAAAATTAGCTGCTCACGGTGGCAGACACCTGTAATCCCAGCTACTCGGGAGGCTAAGGCAGGAAAATCACTTGAACCTGGGAGGCAGAGTTTGCAGTAAGCCGAGATCGTGTCATTGCACTCCAGCCTGGTTGACAGAGGGAGAGAGCATGTCAAAAAAAAGGTAATAATAATTATTATTGTGTAAATTAATTATATAATTTTAAAAATATGAATGCATAACATTGTTATAGATAGTTATGTACATACATATGTAAAGTTTCAGTTTTAAAATTATTCAAAAAGGTGGATAAATAAAAAACAGATTTTATTTTCATATAAATCCATCATTAGGAAATAGTCATAAAATAGTAAAAATAAGAAAAACAGCTAATTGTATCAACCATTATATATACAATTTTGTGAAACACAATTAAGTTCCTTGTTATACTTTTTTAAACAAGAGAGTTACACAGCACAGATGTGTTGGTAATCCCAGTTGATGTTTTATCTTTGAACATATTCAGATAAATAACTGCTAGGCACTTAAGCAATTATAATTTTTAAATGGAGTGAGAAACAAAATTTTAAGGTTAGCATGTGGCCCGGTGCAGTGGCTCACGCTTGTAATCCCAGCACTTTGGGAGGCCAAGGTGGGCAGATTACCTGAGATCAGGAGTTTGAGACCAGCCTGAGCAACATGGTGAAACCCCATCTCTACTAAAACTACAAAAATTATTTGAGTGTAGTGGTGGGCGACTGTAATCCCAGCTACTTGGGAAGCTGAGGCAGGAGAATCGCTTGAACTCGAGAGGCAGAGGTTGCAGTGAGCTGAGACGGAGCCATTGAACTCCAGCCTTGGTGACAGAGCGAGATACCGTCTCAAACAAACAAAAACAAAAACAAAACAAAACAAAAATTAGCTTGTGATAATATTTAGTGAAATAATTGTTATACTTAAAATATTTCTTTGAGTACCCTGTTAAGTCAACTTTCTTGCATCTCATTCCAAACTTCTCTGTTGAGCTTTGAGCCCCAAGTGTGGTTTTCAATACTTTATAAACCTAATCAGCCAATTTACCGGTTTCTATGCAATCTAATCCACCTCAGGAAGTGGGTGTGGTCTTTCGAGGGCCCATACACTTTCAAAGGATGCTTGTCCAGAGATTTCTCTCCCCTTCAGTGAGGACCCACTGGATTTGTGGCTGCTGGGCTTTGGAGCACCAGGAGTTACTTCTAATCTGGATGTCTACAGAGCTTCTAGACTGAGACCATTCATAGTAGCCTTGTGAGTATAAAATGTGCAGCAAAACATCATGCTCACTTTTACTCTTAAAAATACTTTAAATTTACCTGGCAGCATGCTTGGGTCTTTTCGAAGCAAACAAATAACCGTCTTAGTGATTTTATAGGAAATCAATATAAAGTATCTTCAGTTTGTAAGATATGGTCTGTGTTCCCTTGCTATTTGATTCTTTTTATGTGACTGTTTTCTGTATTGTTAGATTTTTCTTAAGTGTGAAAAGATATATTTCCATAGTTTCATGCAATCATAGAACCCATAAAATATCTAAAATGTTCACTAGAATGTGGGCATGTAGTAGTGGTTATAATGTTCACCAAAGTGAATGTTAAAAATGTTGAATTATTTGAAAATTCTTGTTGCAAAGGTCTTATTTGCTGTCTCTTCAAAATTTGCAGTTTGCAGACTAGATTTGAAAGCTGTTGAAAATAGATTTAATCGGCTGGGCATGATGGCTCATGTTTGCAGCCTAGCACTTTGAGAAGCCAAGGCAGGCAGATCGATTGAGGTCTAGATTAGACACCAGCCTGGCCAACACGGTGAAACCCGGTCTCTACTAAAATTACAAAAAAATTATCCTGGCATGGTGGTGGGCCCCTGTAATACCAGCTACCAGGAGGCTGCAGCAGGAGAATTGCTTGAACCTGGGAGGTGGAGGTTGCAGTAAGCTGAGATCGTGCCACTGCCCTCCAGCCTGGGTGACAGAGTGAGACTGCATCTCAACAACAACAACAAAAAAAAAAAAAAAAAGAAAAAGAAAGAAAATAGATCAATAGATCTAACCAACTGGCAAGGGCTCCCAAGAAGCTGCAACTTCCAAGTCACTAAGGGGAGAGGTGAACTGGTGGCCACGCTTCCATTAACTGCATTTCTGGATTTTCTAGCGTAGAGTGGAAAACCTAATACATATCTTCATTTTTTTGTTATTTTAGAAGATAATTAATTGTTGATTAATTCTTGTTAATTATTATAGGTGAAACATTGGCTATTTCAGAATGTGAAAGTGTTCTCTCTAATCATCTGAATTGACTATGGGAAAAAACTTTCCTAATTAAAAATAATAGATATTATTTACATTTAATATATTGAAAGGAAGAGTTTTGATATTAAAATTAAAAGGACAAATTTAATGATTGATAATTTTAGGAGTTGACAGTCCACTCTGATTAATCAATCTTAGATAAAAGCTACTTTATTTATAATTGTCTGAGCAAACTTCATAGGTGAGTTTGGAGGCAGGGAGTATAGAATAATACCATAGATACTGAGTGTCTTTCATATATTATCATCATGGAATCATTGAGACAGATAGAATGACAGAGACAGGATGACATTCAGAATGTGCTTCTTCGTTAATTAGCTTATATAAGTGACTCAGAAATCATCCCGGCTTTTATCCTCTGCCCAGGCTTTAAGCTTGTCTAAGTAACTGGGAATGATTGAGGGCACAGCTTGTTTAACAAAAATGCCACGAGGACTGTTGTCTCATTTTCTCATTTGCATCACTGTTGTTCATATCCATAAGTTTCATACCCGTGAATTCAACTAATCTCAGATAAAAAATATTTACAGGGAGAATAAAGCAGCTGTACTGAACATGTACTTTTTTTTTTTTGAGACAGAGTCTCACTCTATTACCCATGCTGGAGTGCAGTGGTGCCATCTCGGCTCACTGCAACCTCCGCCTCCTGGGTTCAAGCTATTCTCCTGCCCCAGCCTCCTGAATAGCTGGGACTACAGGCAGGTGCCACCACGTCCTGCTAATTGTTTGTATTTTTAGTAGAAATGGGGTTTCACCATGTTAGCCAGGATGGTCTCGATCTCCTGAACTCGTGATCCGCCGCCTCGGCCTCCCAAAGTGCTGGGATTACAGGCATGAGTGACGGCGCCCTGCCAAACATGTACATATTTTTAATCTTCGTGCTGTTCCTAAACAGTATGGCATTACAAGTATTTATACAGCATTTACATTGTATTAGGCCTTCGAAGTAATCTAGACATAAAGTATTCAGGAGGATAGATTTAGGTTACATACAAATCCCACACCATTTACTAATATGAGACTTGAACATCTTAGGATCTTGGTATCTCAGGGAGTCCCGGACTGAGTCTTCGATGACTATTGAGGGAAAATTTTATAAATCCAGCATGTTTGTGTTTACTATGTCTCAGTTTGTACTGGAACTAACTTATTAGACATATTGAACAGAGCTCAAGTAGACAAGGAAAATTCTCCGCCAGCCTTTTTTTCCTTTTCATCGGGGCAAATAAAAATAAGAGAAAGAAATTCTCACTTTTTTTTTTTAATTTTCAGAAACATGGATTAAGATGCCCTGCGAGTCTTCCAGAATGAGCTCATTTGCTGCATTTGCATGAAATACCTCATAGACCCGGTCACCATTGACTGTGGGCACAGCTTTTGCAGGCCCTGCCTCTGCCTCTGCTCAGAAGAAGGCAGAGCACCAATTCACTGCCCTTTGTGCAGAAAAATCTCAGAGAAGCCCAACTTCAACACCAGTGTGGCACTCAAAAAGCTGGCTTCCCTAGCCAGACAGACCAGACCTCAGAACATCAACAGCTCGGACAATATCGGTGTGCTCCATGAGGAGACTAAGGAGCTTCTGTGAGGCTGACAAGAGATTGCTCTGTGGGCCCCACTCTGAGTCACCAGAGCACATGGCTCACAGCCACAGCCCAAAAGGATGGGCTGCTGAGGAATGCAGGGTACGTGATGCCTCTAAGGCAGTTTGAATTATGTAGAATCCCAAATAAGAATGATGAGGGCCTATGATAATGATGGTGATGAGAATGCAGATGGTGGAGGTGGTGATAATTCCATGTCCATCATGACACATAAATGTGTCCTTTCAATGTTTCTGACTAATATGGCACTTTAATCATAGCTGTGTTGAGACTTCACTAAAGGAGGTTTCCTTAGAAACGTTCAAACATATAGAATGGAGCTGTGGAGCAGGTGGCCAGCACCAAGAACACTGTTCAAAGTCAGATTATATAAAAGCCAGTTTCTCAGAAAATTGATGATATTATCTGAAGGGTCCTTTAAAACTCTCTATTATGTTTCTATCACTTTTCACATCCAAATTATTAGAACCAAATATGTTTAATTTGGAAAAATCTGACCACTCCACTCTAACTTAATTTATGTTTCTTTCAATTACAGCCTTTTTTTTAATTGATAAGGGGATGAAATCTACTATACTGTCATCATTATTGCTAAGCTTCTTGCTTCTTTTGCAGGTGAAACTTATAAAGGAAATGGATTATTTATGGAAAATCAATCAAGAGACACGAAACAATCTAAATTAGGAAACTAGCAAATTTCATTAGTTAGAGGTAAAAATGAAAAGGTTTTCTTTGTTTTTATGCAAATAAACACAATGTTAGCTTATAATTTTTAGCTAAATTCAAACTACCAGTTGAAAGATAGTGATTTCATCCCAAGAAAATGTAGTGATTTCAATTGACATAATAGGAGTTGCAAACAGAGAAGCCCATACAAGCTAGCCAAATTAATTCTAGTATATTGGATAAACGGCATTATGTGTATTCTAGTTCAAATTTGAAGGTTGGTATAAACCTTTTCAGACACTGCAGATGAGACAACATTTCACTAAGATTGGGTGTGAGGAAGGTGAAAGAAAGAGAATAGTATATAGAGTAAAAATATGGTAAAAGTAAAAAAAATACTGCATAATACGGTGTATGGCTAAATGTTTTTTAACATGTAGGCGAATCAGACACGGAAAAATCCTAAAAGAGAGATTAATAGAGGAAATAATTGACTCACTAACAACTGTGAAGAAGCGTCACAGTGACAGAAACCAGGAGTCTTTATATAGGTTAGATTTAAAAAGGGAGAGAGAATAGGAACATTGAAAAAGATGGACAGAAGGAGATAGCAAATGTTCAAGACTCCTTGCAAGAGTGAGGCAGAAAGTTTATAAGTTGCTTGATTACACCTAGCATTTAATTATTTGAAGTTTTCTATTGAGAGTGAGAAAATGTAATCCTTTTAACCAAACGTCTCCGCAGCACTATGTGTCATTAAGGAAGAGGATAATCAGTATTCAATATCAAAAGATGCATATATTTCTCGAAGAGGAGGAGCAACTGCAACTGCAGGCACTGGAAAGAGAAGCAAAAGAGCCTTTCCAACAACTACAAGACAGTCAAGTGAGAATGACCCAACATTTAGAAGGGATGAAAGACATGTACAGAGAGCTGTGGGAGACATGCCACATGCCTGACGGGGAGGTGCTCCAGGTTTGGAGGGAGGGTCCATCCTCAGAGACAGGAAGCCTTTGCTGGACAGTGCTGCCAGGACATGCAAATATCACCTGCATATGTCACTGCTCTAAGCTAAGTGACACATGCTGTCTGACTTCCACCATTACGTTTCTCCATTCACTTATTACTGCATACTTTGGTAATCTTTGGGAAATTTTTGCCATTTTAGCTGATAGCATATAATAAAGTTCTCTTCAATATAATTTGGAGTGCTATCCACACAGAGAGATCATCCAAAATCATTAGAACTCTAGGCCAGGGGAAGGTTAGTAATACTCCATTTACATGCCCTAGTTCCTCCTCACTCTGATCTCCCAGAGAGCAGTGATTTGCTGAAGACTTTGAGGGGTTTCCACTTGCCTGGGCAAGATTTCTCAAAGCTGCTCATCAATGTCCATGCACTCTGTTTCTCATATGGTTCTCTGTTTTGTTTTAATAGTTGTCATGTGTGGTCAGAGCTTTCCTTGGAAATAAGATTAGGAAATTAATGACACTGGAAACCTAGATATCTTTGCTTTACTCCACCATCTCTTGCTGAGCTCCTTTCTTCTTAATGCCCACTGATGAAGCTTTTTATTGTTTAGTTGAGGTTCTGTTATTAATGTAGGCTTGAATGATTCCTTAGCAGGAAAAAAAAGATACACATTATTAAAACACTAAAACAGAAAGAAACAAGAGTATGAGAAAAGATGCAGAAGGAAAAATCTCTCATAATTTACATTACCTTTTATTTTTTTGCAGGATGTGGGAAATGTATCAGCAAGGTGAGTTTACTGAAAAATTTGTTCTCTTGTGAATGAAGGGGATGTATACGTTTTGAGTACTAACATCGTTGTCAGGGGCTGTTTCCAATTTTGTTTCAAAAGAAGGCCTGAGGTCTTCTTCTCTTTGGTCTGGAAAGTTTTCATCTTAAAATTTGTATGAATTAAAATATACATAAAAACAGTTTGCCATTCGGAAGTTTGTTCTCCCGATTTCTCCATCCTGACAAGCCATACCCCACAGATCTTAATACAAAATTACTCTGAGGAATCATAGAGGCATATTCTACTCTGGAGGGGTCAGAGGTTAAAAAAAAAAAAAAAAGACAGAGGGAGGAGAGAGATTCCCTAAGGATGGGCTGAGGAGGGATGTTTTGTTCCTAAAAGCACCAATGACCCAGGCCTGCTCCATCACCGTACACCCAGTTCAAGGAAAGACCTCAGGAAAATGGTTGCCTCAGGACCCTCAGCAGCAGGGTTCTCAGGCTGGAATTAAGACTCCTCTGATTTGCACAAAAGATTAAAGCCTTTTGTCTCAGTGAATATTCTCTGTTAGACACTGACTAGCGTTAGTGATAGCTGCAGACTGAGGTCCCAAAGGTTTTTGTCTGAGTTTTCTGCTCTCTGAAATATTCCCAAGATTTCTGCCTACCCTCAGGGGGTGTGATGGGCAGAGGGAGGCAATGACTTTTAATGACTTAGAAGTTGTATAATGTCTGAGGATAACATATCTGGGGAAATTGGGTTTTTATGGAAGTAAAATTTAGAAAAAGTAGCATCCTTATGGCCCCTAGAGTGTGGAATAAAATGTACAACCAGTTAACCAAAACGGGCAGAATTCTGAGGAAACATCGTATATGAAAATGTGATATCTTTGTATAACTGTATGATTAACTCTGGGCCTGGAACTATAGCTGAGGCCATTTTTTTTGCAGGACTGATTTGGCACAGATGCAAAAGCCCCAGCCAGTGAACCCAGAGCTCACTTCATGGCACATAACTGGAGTCCTAGATATACTCAACAACTTCAGAGGTAAGAGCCAGCTGCTTGGCAGTCTAGCCTCAAATTATTTCCTTATTGCGTCCCTTGGTTGAGGCTTTTCCCACTTAAGTTTTATTAGTTTTGACATGTAGGTAATACATACTTTTCCAAAACATGTGCATCTTCTCTACCTGCATAGTAATATTACAATGATCAAAACTCAATTTCCTGACTTACAGTTTGATGAAAATGTAAAGAAAGTTACACACTTTATCTGCAGAATAAGAGGACAAAGACTATTCAGATCATGTAGTTATGAAGACACTAGTTCTCATGGTGGCATCAGTATTTCGTATTTATTCAATTTAATTCAATTTTGAAGGCTTAGATTTGGCATACTGGTTTTAATTGTTTCTATTCTATGTGCATTTACATGCATTCAACAAGTAACCTTTATTATGTACAAAATCAGAACATTTTGATCAACAAAGAAAATGACTAAAATATCCATAATCAGGACAATTCTAATGCCACCAGATACATCTCGTAACAAGTGAAAGGTGAGGGATCTGTGAACGTGGCTGAACCATGTTAGGCCCATTCCAGAGAGCAGGTCTAAGTAGCAGAGGGCAGGAACCCAGAGTAGATTGAATCAGGAGCTAAACAGATAATGTAAAGCCAGAGTATTCTTTTCAGAAACTTATAAATTTTACTTGTGTCAATTACTACCAAATTTTTTCTGTTTGAGACTATAACAGGCATTACTTAACATTCCAATAAATTCTCACATCGCAGCAAATTGATGTCTACCTGTTGATGATCTTAAACACAAATAATACAAGAAGATTTTTCTACTGAAGAAAAAAAAACATTTTAGATATGTCCTGAAAGAAACTAGGCAGAGATAGACATTAAATCATTACTTCGCCCAGTGATATGGTCACATTTTTTCTCTGTTTTTTAAGGAATAATACATAATTGTATGTGCCGTAGAGGTGTAATAACATTTCATCTTCATGGATGCATGAGGCTAAACTCTCTTGCCTTCCTTCTTTCTGTATTTTCTTGGAAGAAGAGCAAATGAAGTGAATAATTGGGCCACAGAGCCTCTGTCCCACATAGAACTCACTAATATAATATTTTTTCCTTGTCAGTGGATAATGCTCTGAGCACAGAAATGATTCCTTGCTATATAAGCCTTTCTGAGGATGTGAGGTATGTGATATTTGGAGATGACCATCTCAGTGCTCCCATGGATCCCCAGAGAGTGGAGAGCTTTGCTGTGTTGGGAGCACAAGCATTCACCTCCTGCAGGCATTTCTGGGAGGTGGATGTGACTCTCTCCTCCAGCTGGATTCTGGGAGTCTGTAGAGATTTCAGGACTGCAGATGCCAATATCGTTATTGATTCTGATGAAATATTTTTTTTAAATTTCCTCAAAAAGGAGCAACCACTGTAGTCTCTCCACCAACTCTCCACCTTTAATTCAGAATGTGCAAAGGCCTCTGGGTCGGGTTGGGGTGTTTCTGGATTATGATAATGGATCTGTGAGTTTTTTTGATGTTTCTAAAGGTTCTCTTATCTATGGCTTTCCTCCTTCCTCCTTGTCTTCCCCTCTGAGGCCTTTCTTTTGCTTTGGTTGTACATGAAAAGTTGGTTTCATGATGATTTATTGTGACCTCCCATATACGAGGCAAATAGTGTCCTAAGACCCTACGTGTGAGAGCCTGTGAGCTCATTGTAACTTCATGGAATGTAATTACTTTATGGTTATAAATGGGATAACCACCTTGAATGTGTACATTTGTTAATTATTTTAATTAATAAATTATTGTGGAATCTTTACTAGAACATCAATAGTTTTTTTTGTACCAGTTTTGTTGAGATTCATTCACTTACCGTGCAAGTCATGTTCTAATGTATTTAATTCAGAGATTGTTAGTATATCACACTTGTGCAGGCATCAGAGCTCTCTACTGTCTGTGCACTTTTAACACGTCCAGAAGAATCCCCATACACATTAACATTTATTCTCCATTCACCCTCCCCCATTCCCTGACACCACTTAATCTACTTTTTATGTTTTTGCATTCAGGTAAATAAAATCATACAATGTAAGTTCCTTTTTAATCTGACTCCTTTTTCAGAGACTATGTTTTCAGTTTGTACACACTGTAAATCACTTGTCTTAGTTGTATATTTGAACCAGCCTGGGGTAGAATAATGAAGTGGTGGATATCTTATCTTACAAAGAATAAAAAGAGTGCTTATTTTCTTTTTAAGTCTGAGCAAGTTAAGTTGACCTCACAGACTTTATTGTTTCTCAACATCCTAGTTATTAATCACATTTCAGCTCATACAACAGTTTTTCAGTGCCAGGTAGCTTTGCTATTACATCTTCTCTGAATATATCATATCAGATTATAATATTCAGAAAACTTATTACTACCAGATTGAAAATTCCAAGGGGGCCATGGCAGTATTTGTCTTCTTTGCTAATATGTTACAATTATTCAATGCAATTTTTAGAATAGATCACACAGTAAATAAGATGAGTAAATGGATAAGTAGAGGAGTTAATATGTATAAATATTATTCTAACATTAAGAAACTTTTCCAAAATATAAGTAAAAAAATAGGATAGAACATACTAATGAATATCTATCAAAAGATAAGGAATAAATTGATTTTCAGATTCATATCAAAGATAACACTATTATGTTAGGGTTTCAAATAATTGCAGCATAATTTTTACAGGGTTGATTTCAATTGCCTTAGGTTTTTTAATAGAAACAATCGAAAGAGGAAGCTTCCTATATAAGATGATGGGGAACAGGAACAGGACTTAGAATAATGGAGGCTGTCCTTATTTAAACTGACATATAAATTTAATTACTTACTAAGCATAAAGTGGTATAAACCTTCTTATGCAGTAGAAAGAACAAAACTTTGTTTACATTTTAAATAAGAATCCAGATGATAGAGAATGGAAAATTCTATAAAAGAATGTAATAGCTACGTCTCCTAGCGCACCGGCTTATGTGCTCTAACAAAGACCACGAATTTGAAATGATTCAGAAGGTGCATTTCTCTCACATGTTTGTACCAATATAGGAGTTGGTCAAGAAGAAGACTGACATCTTCAACAAGTGAATTTTACCTCTTTGTGCAGGAAACTTCCATTTATTGCCATGTCCCATGCAGCAGGAAAGCCAGAAGAAAAGTAGGAGGGACAAGAGTATTTGGCTGTGAAGAAATTACCAGGTGTTTCTCACAATGCTTTTATTCCTGTCCTATAGGTTCAAAATTAGGCAGATGGGACACTAAGTGGTAATGTATCTGGGAATGCTGTTTACACTCTAAACCATATTTATTCTTATCATTTGATTCAGAAAACAAATTAAATGATTGGCACAACTGAAAATAACCCAAGAGATTTGTTCAATGAAACAAAGCTGAACCTCAACCAAATAGATAAGCTGCTGCCTAAGGTTAGCACCAGTTGTTAGTGATTCAAGAGTGAGTAAACCCTGCTTTTTACCACTGTCGAGGTGTCCAGTGCCATTCTTTTTAGAGCCTGGCTAGCTGAGGGATATGTGGCAAGAAACATCTTATTTGTATTTTAGTCCCCTAAATGAACGATTTTGATAGGAATGATTCTCCAAATTTGGAAGATACTTATCAGAAAGATTCTCTTATTCCTTCACTCTATATCACCTAGACTATAATAAACTGTCCCTCTTCTGCCTCCACATATTTCATGCAGAACATTAGGAGTTAGCAGAGAGAAAGCTTATCACCAGCTTCTTTTGGACTCGCTGCCTTTTTCCAAGTGATCTGAGATGATAAAATTATTCACTTCAGGGCTCCAACCCAGCACTCGTTTGATTTTCACCTAGGTTTTGTGAGCTTTTCTGTTGATGCTAAAACTCTATGCAAAGCCTCATAATTTAATTACATTATTTGTTGCTAGATTTCAAGGAAAAATTTATTCCTGACATTCTTCTAATTTAGCTCACATTCACTTTGGCAGGAAGACAGAATTAGCTACTTCACCATCACTTAGTATTTGACTCTGATTTTGGAAGATGAAAAAGTTTTTGTGTCTATTTACCATATTTTCTTAGCCATTTAACCAAGATAATCTTATTCTGTTGATTCTCCTAGAGATACTTAATTTATTTATTCTCTTCACCTGTCAGAATTTATGTTAGAATATCACCAAGACTTACTTACAATTGAAATAAGTCTAAGAGAGACCACTAAGAACATTGTCAATCATTAATACAGAAATCTTTGACTTCCTGAGATTTTTATCCCTGAAAGAAGTTATTTATGAATAGCCTGGTTATAGTTTCTTTTAATACAAGAATTTTCACTCTTCTATAGTACAAAAAGTAAAAATTGATAAAGAGGATAACTTGGAAAAAATTAATCTAACAAAAGTGAGACACATTCTTGACTAGCACTTTATTTCTGTACTAAATTTAGGAGACATGTAAATGGCAGGTTTCCTAAGTGAAATAAGACAGACACACAGACAAAAATACTTCATGGTCCCACTCATATTTGAAATCGATTTTTAACAGTTCAATAGATTAAAAACAGTGGTTACATTCATGGGAAGAAAATAGGTAAATGAAGGGTAAAAGTGGCAAAGGTGCAGTAATGTAGAATAAATGAATCTGATGTACAACCTGTAGGTATATTAGATAATCTTGTGTTGTTTTTGGGAAATATTCTGAGAGACTAGATTTTTGGTGTTCTTATCATAAAAAAGAAGCACAGCTAAGTGATATGATTGATTTGTTAATTTTCTTCATTACAGTAATCATTTCTTTATGCATATGTATCTGAAAACGACATATTGTGCACCTTGAAAATATAAAATAAAACAAATTAAAACAGAAAGGTAATTTTATTCTTGCATGTAAGCCGAAAATAAGTGAAGACTGGGTCAGTAATAACAATGCTTTGCTGAATTAAGAGAATTCTAATAAAATATTTTTAGTTGGGAAGGTATCTGTATTAAATAAAATTGATCTAAAGCTGGTTACAGTGGCCATACTTATAATCCCAGTGCTTTGGGAGGCCAAGGCAGAAAAATCACTGGAGGCCAGGAGTTTGAGATCAGCCTGGGCAACATAGTAAGACCTTATCTCTACCAAGACATAAACAGAAAATTAGCCCTGAGTGGTGGTGTGCACCTGTTGTCCCAGCTTCTCAGGAGGCTGAGTTGGGAGGATTGCTTGAGTCCAGGAGTATAAAACTGCTGTGAGTTCTGATTGTGCCATTGCACTCCAGCCTGAGTGACAGAGTGAGAACTTGTCTCAAAAACAGCAACTAATTATTTTTGGTAGGCATTTTACCTGAAAGGTATAATTCTTTCTTCTACAATTAAATCCGCATATGTCTAGGCCAGCTATATCAGGTAGAGCTTGTCCTCTAGTGCTTATATCTATAAAACAAGTAAGACAATTATAAGGAGGCTCTAAGCAAAACAATTTTTTCTCATTCTGGACTTTGAGGTCTTAATTCTTTAGACTAATTTTCTGTCTCAATAGTTGATATCACCCTGAAACTTAATTTGTCCAAACACCTCACATAACCTGAGATTTTACAAAACATATACTTCATAGGATCAATACGTTCTTATGCCTTAAAAGTCTCCAGGCATTGAAGGATACTACCATGTGGAAACTAGGGCCTTCTACCGCATTACTGAAGGAGCACATTTGAGACTCACAGCACTGTTTGCAGGAGTCTGTTAACAGGTCTGGACAATGAGTAATGTCAGTCTAGATAATTCTGAGGAAGGCTTTCTGCCTTGTTATAAGGAGGATAATCACTGGAGACTCTAGACGAGTTCCCGGTCATCATTCCAGCATTTAGTTGCTGTTTTTGTAATCCCAGCACTTTGGGAGGCCTAGGCAGCTGGATCACTTGAGGTCAAGAGTTCAAGACTGGCCTGTTCAACATGGTAAAACTTTGTCTCTACTTAAAATACAAAATTAGCAGGGGGGCGGGGAATATGTATTAGAAGGGTAGGAGAACATACTTAACATGCCATTGGAAGGTGAAATTCCTAATATTCGAGAACATTGTTGAGAACTATGTTTAATTCTCACTATAGAAAGATTTACCCTTTGAATGACATTAAAAATTCACTAGAAGTGTGAAGAATAATAGTTAAAATGTCACATAAGTAACAACAGTCTCAAAACAAAGTGTTCTAAAAGGTTAAAGTACGTATATGAGGTAGAGGAGAGAATAAATAAGAGTTAATTAATTAGACTTTATTATGTGAAAAGACTTTTCTAAAATTCTTCCATAATAATTGAAGATATAAATGACAATAATTAAAGTATACAAAAAATAAAAGCATTAAAATAGTGAAACATTTAAAAAAGGGTAAAGTTGAAAATTATTTAATTTTTAATCTCAAAAATCAGAAAGTGATTTTATCAATGTCCTAAAAACTTAAAATAAAAACAAACAATAACGTAAAAGAAGCCAGGTTTCCGCCGGGCTGGGGGCGGAGCTAGGGCTTCCCTGGGGACACAGAAGCAAGAAGCAGGGACCTTGGTGCCCACCAGGCTTTCCCGGACAGAGCCTCCGCCCCCTGCCCACGCCTCTGGCCACCGGTGTGGTGCTGCTGGCTTGGACTGGGCCGCAGGGTGGCGGGGCGCGCTGCATGACCCCGCCACAGCTGTCCTCAATCCTAGGAACACAGGTCTAGGAGGACCGCGCTGACTACAAAGAGTTCCAGGACTTCTCCAGTCTGCCCGACACCCTCAGCATCACCTGGGATGACTCTTTCTACACTTTCCAGGACCAGGAGGAGCATGGCGTCCAGGGCGTGGAGAGCGTCCTGGAAGAGGGCGTCCTGGAGCAGTGGGGCTGCTGCAGACTCTGGTGCGGCGGGGGCTGAGCGTTGAGAAGGCGCAGGAGACTGACCACAATGGCTAGACTGGCCTTAATGTCTCCTGCTACCACGGCTTTGTGGATATACCGTGGTGGCCTTAGCTGAGTGCCCCCAAATTGACGTCAACTGGCAGGACAGGGAAAGGAACACAACCCTTATCATAGCTGCACAGGCAGGAGATGCCCCTGGCCCATGGGCACAGTTGCCTTAGATACTGGCTCTCAGCCTTGCACTTCCTGCCTCAGCATCACCTGGGCTGGTTCATTTGAGCTTTAACACAGATCTGGTGGAAACACAGACTGCCAGGCCCTGCCCCTGGAGTCTTTCTTTGAATAGGCCTGGGATGGGGCCCAAGAATGAGCAGAAGAACAGGTTTCCTGGTGAGGCTGATGCCGCTGGCCCAGGGATCCCACGTTGAAGACAGAGGGCTTTGAGGTTTTCATGGCTGATGATGGCCAGGAACCCTTCTCAGTAGGCATTGAAGACCAGCAGAGTCCCAGACCCCAGGAGACATGTCGTCAGCTGGACAAGAGGCATCACAGAATTAAAGTGAAAATGAAGAAAGGAGCTGAGGATCTGTTTCATGACTTTCCTGCGCTGTTTTACTAAAGAGGCTGTTCTGGCCCAGTCAGGGCACGCTATCACCACCAACTACTTGTTGAACTATGTCCTGGGTCTTGACCTTCAAGGACGGACGTGTTAGGGTTGAAAGCCAATATGAAGGGTCGAACCGATTGCATCAGAGCCCTGAGCTAGCAGGGGCAGGTGTCCACGCGAGGGCCCCCACCATGGGATGTCGCCAGAGTGGCCACTTACACTTCTGCCTCATGCAGACGCTCCTGGAGCGCCCCTGCCAGGAGCCCTTGGGGGAAAATTACCAGCTTGAGTTGCCTCCGCTCCATGGCCAGAGCCTGCAGAGGCTCAGGGACTGCGAGCTGTCTGCGCTGACGCCGCGCTCCGCGTGGCCCGGAGGACCGGGGCGCCCTGGACCACATGGTCAGGATGACCACCAGCCTCTAACAGCCCCGCCGTGGCCCTCGCGTGCCAGACCGTGTGCCCCGAGTGCTCCCTGTGCGTGGGGAAGAGGCGGCTGGCGATGCAGGAAATCCTGGCGGCTCAGGAAATTCTGGCAGCGCGGCGGGGGATGGGAAGGCGGGCGCAGGAGGCGGGTGAAGCCAAGGGCACAGAGCAGCACAAGCAGCCCTGACCAGTGGCCATGGGCTCCTGGGAGGGCTCCCCAAGAGCTGGCCTCCCACCTGCCCTGCTGCCGGGGTCCTGGGGCTCTGCCGACCCCGCCCGGCGGAAGGCCAGCCTCCTGCCCCTGCGGCGCCTGCGGCGGAGCAGCTTGAGGTCGGGCATGGTGCCTGGGGTCCGCCTCAGCAAGGCGCCCGCGCCCACCTTCCAGCCCCAGAGGCCGGCGCGGAAGGGCAGCACCAAGGTCAGCGGCCACCTGCGGATACCCAAGAGGCCTTACAAGGTGGTCAAGGAAGAGAAACCGGAGGCTGAGGAGGCCGAAAAGAAGCGCCAGGCCAAGGTGCAGGAGAAGCGCCCGCCGCCCTGGAAGAAGAGGACGTGAGAATCCGCGGGCGCTTGACACGGGGTTCGAGGACAGGGTGAGGCGGCGGGGCTGGGCACCATGGCAGCTACGGGGACCACCAGGCGGCGGGCGTTTCCACGCTGTCTTTCTAGGATGCTCCCAGGAAGGGGCTGGGGGAGCCACATGGATTCGCCTGACACCAGCCACCCTAGCCATCAGTACACGTAGTGGGCATGTTGCCTAAAAGGCTCCCTTTAGAGAACCTCAATTAAGATTTGTTTAAAGATCAATTTATGAGGCCGGGCGCGGTGGCTCACGCCTGTAATCCCAGCACTTTGGGAGGCCGAGGCTGGCGGATCACCTGAGGTTGGGAGTCTGAGAGTAGCCTGACCAACATGGAGAAACACCGTCTCTACTAAAAATACAAAATTAGCCGAGCATGGCGGCACATGCCTGTAATCCCAGCTACTGGAGAGGCTGAGGCAGGAGAATCGCTTGAATACAGAGGCAGAGGTGGCAGGGAGCCAAGATCGCGCCATTGCACTCTGGCCTGGGCAACAAGAGCCAAACTCCGTCTCAATCAAAAAAAACCTCAATTTATTAAAGGGTATTTTCTGTGTAATTTTGTATTTTTAATTGTTATCCAATTTGCCAGTTTTACAAGTGATAGGGCCCCTTGTATCCAAGGCAGTTTTAATACACTTGCCTGAAGACCTTTCATTTAAAATACTGTTTCTAGCAATAAATGTTTATGATATCTGTAGGAGTTTACACAGAAATCATGGGATTCTCTCCTTTTTGGCTGTTTGTTTTGGTCTTTTCTTCTCATTGTGGGTGCACGTGCACAATGGATGTTTTCATTAGTTAGATTAAGTAATGCCAGATATTTCTATTTGATGGAGGGATTGACTCATTCAGCCACATGATCAAGTGAGAAAGAGATATCATATTTTATTGTATCTTTTTAAAAAGTATTATCCATACAGTCATATATTGGGGAAAAACATTTATCGTAAAATTATAAAACAATGCAGAGATAAGCATGTATGTATTGCTAGAATTAAACTCATTTTAATCAAGGAGTTTTAGATAAACTGGATACAAAATCTTTAACATATTAAAAATAGATATGAGGAAAACGTGTCATTTGATAAAATGCGGGAAATGTAATAGACGATTACCAGAAATACAAAATTAAGCCATATATGCTCTTAAGTAAATCGAATCCAGACATCCTTAAAATGTAAAAAAGGATGCAACAAGAGTAAGGAGCCCAGAACGATGCAAATTAAGGGAATGGGGGGAGGTGATGTTTAGAACAAGCAAAGAGAATACGATGGGAAGCAAACTTATTTTAGGCAAATTCTCCTGGAGTGGACCAGGAAGCCTTCTCTTCCAGACTCAGTTCCAAAGAGTCCCTTATGTGGGTATTTCTTTTATTTTTCTTTTGAGGACTGCACTTGGTGTTTAGTTCAACCTCATGTGGACCTCATGGAATTTCCAAGAGTTGGGGCCTTGGCATTGTGGCACATTCCTGCCACGCGTACATAATTCACAGCATTACCAAGTCACCACGAGCTCCACGCTCACCTCTGTCAGCCCAGGACCCAGCCAGGCAGTGTCACATGGTCTCCCAGGCATGCCTTTCCAAGCCGGCTATCCCTGCTGCGAAAGTTCTCAAGGCACTGGTCCGGGAAGCTGAGCCCTGGGCCTGTCCTAAAGCTCCACAGGTGACTGCACTGCAGCCCGCATGGAGAGCTGCAGCTCTAACACAGGGATTTTGAGAGGCCTCAGTCGCCTTTAAGTGGCACTTCCAGGACACCCATCCTGAGCTCTCACAAATGGCTCCACCTTCCCAAGGATGTCCTATTGTCATTGGAACAGCCAGTGTCAGGCAGCTTCTGCTCAGGCTGTTGTGGCATCTGACCCTGGGTGGGTGGCCAGACATTCCTTCCTGTTTCCTCCATGGGAAGTTGGCACTGGGAATGGTATGGAACCCCCACGTCTACCCTAAGCCTTAGGTGTCTGCTGCTTCCAGGTCAAAAATGGACATTTCTGGTCCTGATCAGCCACCACCACGCTGTAACCGATGCTCATAGTCTCCAGGGATGTGTAGAACAGCAATGGCAGGACAGCAAACAACTGGCGATTTCTCCAGTTCCCACGCTGTTCCAGAGTGGACATGTTGGATCCCTGTCCCCAGTGTGTTCCAGCCTTACCCAGGTGCACAGGGTACCCTGGGGCTAGCACAGGGCTTGTCAAGTAATGCTCCTGGTGTCCACAAAACAGCTCCAGAGGTACCTGCTTTTTGAAAAGCCTGCCAAGCCAGCAAGTATGGGGCAGGACCCAGATTTCTTTGGCAAATCTGAAGCTGAGCTGGCCACTTGTCTGGTGAGTAGAAGCTGCCTTTACTTGGCCAGTGTATGCAACTTGAGAGAAAATGACAGCTTCATGGGGGCTTTGGTGGGACTGGGAAGCCTGACCTCCCAGGGAGCTTTGGTATGGCCCCAGTGGAAAGACTGGATTTTGAAAACCCACCAGGCCCAACTGAAAGAAGGGTCATCCCTGATTGGATCCCAGACTCTCCCCTGATCTCTCTGGACTCGTTCTAGAAGTGACTTGCCTATGGGCAGCCCTTCCCTTTGGCCCATGAGGCAGATCCAGGTAGCTTCTGCAGCTGTGTGCCTGGCTACTGGCCCAGCACTTCTCATCTTTGCCATGTGGAAGCAGATTTGCTAGTAGAGGAATTTTCCAAAGTCAAAGGAAGTGTCGCCAAGCCTCTTTCCTCGACCTGTGGCGAGCCCAGGTCTTGGTTTCTTATCCTCTTTGGAGTGGGCAGCAGAGGAAAAGCAGGCCTCCAGCCAGGCTCAGGGAGTTTGGGAGGGCAGGGAAAAAGTCTAGATGATGAGGAACTGGAGCCACCTTGAGGGGGTGTCCTGGGGTCAGTGTCGGGGTGATCAGTTCAGCCAGTTTTATATTTAAGCAACATTATTATGTTCAATTATTTTGGGTAAGGGATTCCTCAGGGGAGGTGTGGTCATCTGGTCCCAGAGGTGGAGTGAAATGCCCACTCATCTTCCTGAGCCATTTGGAAGCCCTTTCCTCTAGCTCTAGGTACTGGTGACACAGGCTCCTCGGTCTCAGATGGTGGCACAGGGCTGGGGGGTGCAGGCTCTTTGTCACTTACCCCCTCAGCACTATTGGGCATCGGGCATTCAGAGGTCTCACAGTGGCCTCCCTAAAAGCCTGGTGTCCTAGGAGAACATTTATTATTTTTGTCTATTTTTGTTTCTTTGAACTGCTGCATTCACTCACTGAGGCGTTGCCCTCCCTGTAACCTCATGTGTTCAGGAAGGAGGGGACTGATGAGCATTGGGCCCCCTCTCCTTTCCCTCGTCGTGTTCTTATGGTTTTGCCTCACCACACGTCCCCCTGCTTTATCACCACGTTCTCCCACCGCCTGTTACCTCAGTTGCTCTTCTTCCCTCATTCACACTTCCTTCCTTTGCCTGTTTTCTTCTCCAGTTGGTTAAGTTCTTTATGATCTCAGGCACCACTACCCTGAGGTCTACCATGGACAGAAAAGCAGGGGCCTCTGTGAGGCAATGTGGTGTTATCATGGTGGGACCTCCAGGCCCCCAGAGTGAGTGAACAGCAGGCCTGCCAGCATCTGTGCTGATGGCTAACAATTCCTCCCCCGCCATGCCCCTCCCACCCCCTCCTCTTTGCACAGAAGGGAGACCAGGTTTGCTCTCTGCAATGACAGCCCAGCCCCTGCTGTGCACAGGGATGGGGCTCAGGGTCCCTCCCGGCACCCTGATGTTAATTAACTGTAGATAGTGAATTTCAAGTTGACAGCTACCTTCTCAAGGATTTCTATATAAATATAGTTAGAGGAAAATCTAAAGTCTATTTTACTACTTTTTAGTGTTTGTGAAAATTAAGCTTAAAGTGGACAGAATAAATGTTTCTCAGACAATGTCGATGCTACTGATTACAAGTGAGATGGCTGGAGCTCGCCCCTTGGTGGAGAATTTTTTGCTGATTGGAGACTGGGGACTCTGGCAACAGAAATGGCTTTACGGTGGGTGTAAGTCACTTCTGTCCCTCGGAGAGCCTCTTGTGGATTTGAAAGCATGTATGAACACCAGTGAAATCCACCTCCGTGTACACTGAGGCAGCTGATGAGAACACAAGTGAGCCAGTCCTAGCACTTCCCTCCAGAACCGGTCACTCCTGGTCTGACCTTAGAGCATGTGAATTAAGAGTGACAATTTTTTCTACTTGCTTCTGTGAATAAAGTGTTCTACAGTCAGCCAGCACTAAACTCACTAGAAAGGAGGAGGGAAGAGCGTGGAACCAATCATCTAGAATTACCTCAGTATGCAGAGGCTGTCCCTTGGCTGCCCTTGGGAAAAGCAGTGTGAAACATCATGTGCCTCTTTCTTTTCAAGCTCCTCCTGGCAGTCTCCTGGCAACACTAGAGACCTCAAAACTATGGAGATCAGGATTTCAATAGCTTTGTTATCTCAGCATTGACCACTCCTGAGACCTGAGCTTCCTCCGGGGAACAGGAGACGGAGTTCGTGATGTTCGTTGGAAAATATGATTTATGAATGCAGGAGGGCTGTGCTGGGTCCCTCTGCCTGCTTCTCTCCCTGCTGTCAGAGCCAGGTCTCCGGTGTGGAGGCGAGTCTGTTGTGGGTGAAACAGAAGCCCCTGGA